>NW_006800129.1:0-78498 GCF_000485575.1 Poecilia formosa | reverse complement strand
CATGAGAAGAGGGAAAACAAGGAAGCTGTGACTAACATACCTCGTGATAACATCTTACTGTAAAGGGTCTGATCCCCACTCCCTCCCTCACACACTCGCACACACGCGCACACGTGCAGACACAGGTGATGAGCCTGCTGCTCTTTTAGTCATGGAGACAGCAGACGTTCAATAGCAAGTTTCCTCTGATTAAAAAGACCTTAATGGGATTATTGCAAGCTATGCTGAGTGATTGTTTTTACTCCAATGGGACGAGAAGGACTGGTGTGCATCAGTTCAACATAAGCTGAACTTTACAGGCCAAAGCTGTTGCCAAAAGCCACGGAAGTCGCGGTTTGTTAAGGAGGAAATGCTTTAACAGACAGTGGCCGAGGGCTAATGCTACCAGAGACCAAAAGCACAACCGTAAATAATCAGTGCAGGTAGACAGACAGGATCATTTTGTGTGGTCAGCTTCAGAGACTTGAGTGTTGGGTTAACTTGCTGCATGATCGTGTCTGGCTCACTCCCAGTGCCTGGGTGACCTGTGTTTGCATGTAGCAGTGTGAATTCTGAATGCATGCTGTAAGTCATTTACACAGCTGGGCTTTTAAACTCCAGTGACTCAATACAGGACGTCCCTGGCCTGGGGTCTGTCCCAAAAAACCCACACACACCCTCAGCTGGCTCCTCTGGACTCACAACAGAGCTCCAAGAAGCAAAAACAAAGCGAGTTGAGAAGGATTAGCCAAAAAATTCATATTAAGTCATTTAGTGGCTCCTTCAGCGAATCACTCCGCGACTTCTATATGGGCTCTAACAAAGACGGAGGTCAATGTATGAAAATGGGCCTTTGCTGCAACCAGGGTGCAAAGTCTGACTTGTATGCGTTGGCTTTACAGATGCAGAGTCATGCAGCAGTTTGAGGAGTGTTTTTTTTTAAAATAAAAACTGTGCCTGTTTAGCTCTCAGACAACCTAAATGAGAAAACAAAAGCCGCAAAGTGCAAATGTGGAAACGAAGGAATTTAGAGAGGAAACACAGTCAGTTTAATTGCCATCACTTTCTTTTCTCTCTCCTTCTCCCTTAACTTTTTCCTCCTTCTCTCAAGTGAAACGTAATGAAACAATGAAATAAAGGCCTTCCACAAATGTTTAATGATAAAAACGCAAAATTTAGCAAAAAGAAAGAAAAAACAAAAAAACACTGATATTTGCAGCATGTGACAGAATGTCATCACAAATACCCTCTTTGTGTCCAAATGAGAGACATGAACATGTGCCTTAAAGGGTCCATCTGGCCAAAGGTCATTTAAAATGACATTATCTGCAAGATATAAAAACAGAAGTGTGACTTTCCTTCTGCTACTTTTTAACATATATTCAATAAAACAGTTTCCCCTTTTTCAGGTGGAAGCCATCTTTCAGAAGCCCTAAAAGCGGGTTTATCTCTTGTCTTTTCGGCTCCAAAGCCCTCCGCTCCGCTACCCCTTGAGGCTGCTGCAGCGTTGCCTCTTGACTTTGTGAGTTTATGTGGTCAAATCCATCTGTGCTGCAGCCTGTTGAAAATAGTCACAATACATCAGCTCCCACAGTAATTACACATTGCAGTGAAGGGAGCCAGTGTCACCTCCCTCTGTCTTGCCAAGATACTTACACAATGGTCTTTCCAGGATTGAAAGCAAGTAGAGATCCATATATATATATATATATATACTCACTCTGGTCATTTTGGTCTACATGCCAAGTGCTTTGAGGAACTGAACTGACTAAAACTACCTACACATCACCCTCGAGGCATTATCCCCACTGTGAGACATGGCACTGGCAGCATCATGCTGTGAGGATGATTTTCTTGAGCACAAAGCATAAAAGTAGTTAGAGCTGATAAGTAGATATGTGGAGGTAAATAAAGGGAAGTCCTGAAATAAAATCTGTTAAAGGCAGCAAAACACCTGAGAATGGAGCAGATATCTTAAATCTTAACGCAGGACAACAACCATGATTACATACAATAGAGCACATCAGATCAGTACATAATGAGGTGTCAAAGTGGACCAGTCAAAGCCCAAATGCCCAACTGAGTATCTGTGGTAAAACATGAAAAGATGTTCGCAGATGCCTCACTTCCAATCTGACAGAGTTAAGGAGGAATGAGCAACAGTTTCAATCAGATGTGCTCCAGACTGACTACAACAGCTACAGCTAAAGGTTGTTCTTCAAAAAAATAAATAAATAAACTCAGAGAACCTGCACACAAATGCATGCCGCATTTCACAGATTTTTATTTGTAATATTTCAGAAACCTGTTAGTTTTTCTTCCACAATTATTCACTACATTGTGTATCCCCATGCAATAAAATCTGATTGAAATAAACTGAAGTCCATGCCTGAACGGGGCAATACGAGATAAAGCACTGCACATAAAACAAAAACAAAACAAAACACAAAAAACTAATCACCGATGTGAAGTGCATGCTACAAAGTCACAACTCAGTCATTTGCAAACAGCTGAAATCGCTGCTGACTGGCATTATTCTGATATCTCTGCTTCTACAGGGATGTCTCCAGATTAGAGTGAAAGGAGGACCTGGTGGTGCACTTTGAACCCATTCCTTTGTTGACTCATTCTTCAGATAAGGCCTGGCTGACATATTAGCTGCGAGCTGCTCCCTCATCCGCAACTAAAGCACCTGAAAATTATAGTTCCTCTCAGCTGTTTAACAAAGGGGTTCAGTGGAATTTGACTCTCCTGGTATTAGCTGGGAAACTGCGCTTTTGGTTTTATAAACACAGTTATTGTGTGCGCGCGCACAGGTGTTGCAAAGGGAGAGTTCATAAGCTGCTATTACAGATGACACGGCATGAAAAATGACCCTAATGCTGTCCTCACATATTTCAAGCTAAATGAAAAGCAGACGCAACTTGGAAAAGTATATATGTATACTTTTTAGGTTGCTATGTTGTTTTTGTTTGTTTTTTTTTTAATGTAAGAAAAGAGACTGATGAAGACTTGAATAAATAAAGAAGCTTACCTAAATTCACAAAGCTCATGACCATGTCAGCGTCATTCAAGAAGTTGTTGTCTTGCAGGCTGGCAATCGGTGGGCCTTGTGTCGTGAAAATGGGTTTGTAAGGGTAAGAGTATCTCGTCTCGTCCCCATCCGTGGACATGGCGTTGTACAGGTCCAGCATGAACATCGGGGCAGCGTTGTGCTTCCCGTGGAGGTGAGGTCGCGGCCGGTGCGGCAGCCCCAAGATCGACAGGATCTCCCGCTGCATCTCCTTGCGCTCCTGGCTCTTCAGCCGGCGGTGGATAAAACTTGAGTGGAACTCATTGTCCAAGGTGAAGTTCGTAAAGGTTGTGTCCGCCAGCACGCAGTAGCTCCACACCAAGAGCAAAACGGGCGCACGCCTGTCCAGAATATGTGCCATTGCGCTTCTCCGTGCGTAATTGCGCCAATATCGGGGTCGCCGAAACTCAGAAAAAAATATATGTGGAACTCTTAACAGCAAGGCAGCCCTGTAATCAATATCCAAAAATCACTTACAGGCCCTCATGTTGAGGGGAACCATTCTAAGTGATTCATCAAGTCAGCGGAAAAAGTCCTTTAATAAATCACTTTTCTGGATGGATTGAAGTAGCGTGCGCCTCGATCCTCATTCAAAACCTTGCGGTCAAAAGTTACCAACTGCGGTGCAGCATGCAACTGCGGAGAGGAGACTGCGAGCCCATGCATTTCACTAAACAAGTTGTAAGGAGGCGCTGAGCGCTGGGAGGAGTACGAGAAGGAGGGAAAGAAGGACGAAGAGGGCGCATATGCTCTCTCTCTCTCTCTCTCCCTCTCTCTCTCTTTCTCTCTGAAAGGAGAGCGAGTTTTGCTTTGTTGCCAGTTGGAAAAGATCTCCAAACGACACGTGCAAAATACAAAACGAAGTGAATATGGGGTGTGTATTACGGCGCTTCAGTATGAGTTGTTACATTTAAAGCCCTTTCGTTTGTGAGGATTCACTGACGACAATAAAACTGGTGATTTCAGTTAAGGCTTAGAAAGCACACATCATTGAAAAGAGTAATAATTTTTCGTGTTTTCGTCAGGGATCACTTCAATACCGTGGGAGCCGTTGCAACATGCAGTTGCTGCGCTGCCTAATCTGCAGGTGCACTGTCTGAATACAAGGGGTCATGTGGGTCTGAGCCCAGGCTTTATAGTCTGTTGTTCTTTGATGTCAAAAAGGCACAGATACAGTCAGAGCCAGCCCCAGGGTATAAGTAAAATTTGCGGCTGCTTAGGGCCAAACTGCAAGCATGGGAACCTCAAAAGAATTCATACAGGAGAGTTTACAGTAACAAGGCAGTAGGTATGCAGATATACCGGTATAAGTATACAGACTTTAAACCAATTTCCCATTTTCTTTGCAAATATTGTGTTATTGTAAGTTTGTCATAACGCTGTGGTAAATTAAACAATCGTGGTGCATCATGTTTGTGCTCAGAAGTTGGATTTTTTATTTTTTATTTTTATGTTTCTGTTGGAAACATATCAACAATGCCAGTTGAAGTTGGAATTCTCACTGGGAAATTTGAAGGTCAGCAAGCAGTCCAGAGTTCACTATCCACTATGGCTACTGCTCTGCTTTAACGTTGTTAAAGTTAAAAATTTAAACTGCTTTTTAGCGATTCTGATGGTTTGCACCTTCTATTTGTGATCATTTTCCTTTCTTGAATATTTTGAATATTGCAATCCACTTTATGAAGTGTCTGGGCATCCCAGACTTAATTTCAAAAATCTTATAAATGTCTACATGGTCTTGATTCTCAGTACTTTTATGATTTACACCAGACTTGTCTTCTTTTGTGAGCTCTTTCAACAGCCAGTCAGCTGCTGATAGTTGTCCCAAAGACTAGGCAGAAACTTAGAGGAGATCAAACTGTTTTTGTTATGACTCCTTTGGAGTATATTGCCTTTAACTATTAGACAGGCCTCAGGTTCTAAGTCTCTTTTAAAAATCTTTCTTCATTAGGTTTTGATCCAGCATGAGCTGACATGTTATTTTTATTGCTTTTTTTTATTTTACGTAAGTGTTTTAATGTGACTGTTATAATGTGTGTATTTTGTCTGGATTTGTTTTTCTGTTATTTAGCATATAATAACATGCTCAATAACTGAGGCGTGGATTTCTGCAGCACCTCCATGGTTACCTTTTGGTTGCTTCTTACGTGCTCTCCTCTCCTGACCTTTTGGCTCAAGTGAACAGCCACGTCTAGGTAGCTTTGCAGTTATGCCAAATTTCCATTTTTAGATGATAGATTGAGCAGTGCTGTGTGAACTTTTCAAAACTAAGTAATTCTTTTCTTTAAAGCTAACTTTTCTTAAACCTTATCCACAACTTTCTTCTTGACTCTCATGCTGTTTTCTTTGGTGTTCACGATGCTGTTTGTTCAGTAATGTTTTCCAACGATTAAACTGAGCAGCTTTAAAGTGTGTTTAGGTGGGCTCTGATTAGTGATCACTGTACGTTACTTTTGAAGACTTCTGCTTGTACTAGTCTTTATTAAGGGATATGATAGTAACAATGGCAAAAACACATGCACAACACACCTCTCACATTTTTGTGAAAAAAAAAAAAAATGAATTCAGTGAAAATGTGCTGGACTTTTGCATAAAATCCCCAAAACACATCATTTGTTAAATGACAAAATTTGAAAAAAAAAAAAAAAGTTTAAAGAATGGGAATTGCAATGCAGTATAACCCCACGACTATTCTTGTCTTTAAAAGCATTCCTTTCTGCTTTTTTCAGTTACATTGTTTAAAACACCTCACATTTTGCAACTGCTTTTTCTGTACACCAGATTCCATTTGATTTTAGCAGGCCTCTCAGTGGGGACTTGTAAACATTTCTATCCGTTGCTCAGACAGATCCAGCTAATGGCTGCAGGTGTTTACAATACAGCAGCTTCTGACTGGGACCATAAAAAGGGGTTTGAATGAAAATCCACATCTTCCACTCTTCATCACTTTCTTTCAGTGTGTGATTCTTGGTGCTTTATTTCCTATGCTGCAGGGTTGGCGAGGTCAAATCCCCTCCAAAAGCTCCTCAGTTTGTGCCCAGAGAGGGGCAGACAAACCTGGACAGCACAAAAGGAACAGACCCCCTTTTGTTTAGTCCTTCGTGAGCCCGGTGACAGTCCCTGTAAACAGTGGGCACAAGCTGAGGCCAACCAGGGTGAGCTGCACTGAGGGGCCTTTGACAAGGGGAATTAAGGCAGAAAAGCAGAACAAACCATGTTTGAAAGCTCTGTCGCCGAAACGCATCGGATAAAGCTGTTGAAAGAATGGCCATGATTTTCCTTGAGTAAGTCACACTGAATGAAGGAACCAGGATTAACAAAGATACAGAGTGATGTTGGAGCCGCCACCTTAACGCGATTAAATGACTCGCGCCAAAAATTTCAGCTACATTGATGAATGTGAGGAGACAATGTCAGGACAAGCTGTGAAGCTTTTAAAAATAATATTTCTTCATCCTAAATGCTTTTTTTTCATGCTGTTGGCTTAGGGTTAGGCTTAGTCAAGCTAACTATTAAGCCAAAAAATTGGGACAGACTTTGTTTGGTGAGAGAAGAGACTTGAAATTATCTGTCTTCACAAATCACAATTTTGAACTAAATATGTACCTGTATCTTTAATTTCGACTCCAAGGGTGGACAACAACAACAACAACAACAACAACAACAACAACAACAACAACAACAACAAAAACGTCTTCTGCTTCTTTTTTTTTTTTTTTTTTAATTAAGCCCTTTGTCAGGATGAAATAAAAAATAGCAGTTTGGTCCATTTAGACCACATAATATTGTTACTGTCCAAAAGATGCTAATTACTAACAGTGAAATCTAACATGATCTGCTGAACTTTGGTTTTCTGTTTTGCTGCCTTCTGTTTGTTCTATGTTTTTTAGTGGATTTCTGTGTTTCATCAAGTTATTTGTTTCCTGCTCACCCGTATTCAGTTAATGTCTTAGTTTCTTCTCTTGATCTGCTTCTGCGTTGCTTCTGTGTGATCTCCAGTCAGCTCGCTCAGTTTACTCCTGTTCATTATCTGCCATAGCTGCTGCACATCCATTAGTCACGCATCTCTTCCTTGTGCCAACAATCTCCTCCACACTATTTATACTCATTTATACTATACTCACAGTCGGTTTCTCCTGTTTCTGTTTCCCCTTGTTTTGTCTGGTTGCTTTTCATTCATGTTTAGTCTTGTTTTGTAAGAGTTCATTTTGAGTAATTTATTCACTTTAATCTAATTTGAGTATGCCACCAAACCATGACATGAACATGTCTGATCACTTAAAATAACAATTTAGCTTTTTATCTGCTAGGAAATGAACAGAATGTTTTCAGCATTACCACTTTGATAATACAATAAAATAAAATAATGGACGTATAATCAATACAGACTTTTAATATAATGTTAAAATATGAAGTTTTAGTGATGTTATCTAGATTTTCATGGTAAGTCTTATTGACATTATCAAGCAATCTTTTTTTATCTGACAAACTTGATGTTGGTAAAAGGACCCAACAATTTTTGGTAATGTTAAAGCTGAACAATTACCACTTTGCTTTAATCTACTTTTGGTGGGAAAATCTATAACCCAGTGTGCTGAGTCACACTTTATAACCCAACCGTAAATGTGTCAAATCAACACAGGAAAAATATATTGAATTGTTTTCAACTCAGCAGTTTTAAGAGTGCAGGAGGACGTTGCTGCAGTAAAAGAGTTGTACTTTTAGAGTTTATTACTTAGATCACAAGCTTGTGGTATCTGTCGTCATCTGCTTGTACTTCTTCAGCTTGAGTTTGGTTTGTATATCAGTATTTAGCACAGAGCATTTCAACTGCACTTTAACGTTTCTCCCCTTCATCAGCAACTCCTCTCTGCACTGAAACAGGTTGGAGGAGGACACAAAGTTTCAAAGAAGACCACACAGAAGTGCAGTAAAACATCCCCGGACACAATTTAACACTCATGTACCATTGTCATCTGTTCGTCACATTGTTCTCTCTTTTTCTTTCTTTTTGTTTTTTGTTAAAAACCCATGTGCATTGCGAGAGATGCTGCTCTTCCTGTCTGCTTGGTTAACTCTGTTTAGGAGCTCAAAGCATGTGGTCAGAGGTCATATTAATATTTATTTCATGTGTTGCCTCAGAGAGCAGCAGGCAATAATGCTTTGAAGATCTGTGGACGCAGAAAGGCGGATGAGGTTTGGGGAAGTGGGTCTGTAGAGTAAATCTGTCTTAAAAAAAAAAAAGTCTTAAAAGGTTTAAATGTGGGGTTGGCTGCAAGGACACGATATGGTGGAGGCACATGTTCTTTTTTCCCTCCCCACTCATCCCAATCTGCCTGTCCAGTCCTCCTGGTTTTTGGCCTAACCCTGATGTGTACAGTGCACAAGCTGATGGCCTATTAAAACAGCCTAAGCAAGTGGAGCTTGGCTATTGCAAATGTTCCCCTTCTGGTATCTCGCACATCCAGGGGCCTCATGGACATATGAGACGCAGCTGTGAGACAAGCAGACAGAAAAAGAAAAAGAGTGGGTGGACATAAGAAAGAGCTTTGAAATAGGTCATTTTATGTCATACACTAGGGATTTGGTTATGATTATATTTATCCTTTAAAGCCTGATCCATTAAATATTAGTAGAAATATTCCACATTTTAAGTGACTTTTTGAATAAGTTGATACATATTACCCCTCGGATTTGTAATCTTTCATATTGTAAGTAATACAAACTGAGTTTATGGAAATGTATTTATTATTGCATTATCCGCAACCAAAAGAAATTATGTGACATAAATAAACATGGCTGAAGCAAAATAAATAAAAATAAAAATTAATGAGTTGTTGGATGGTATATCCCCATATCTTAAGAAATAAAATAATAGCAGCTACTTCATTTACACCGCAGATATCCTGAAAAATATGTAATGACAATTGAAATAATTTTGTTGTATTGATTTATTACAACTTCCTTTCTTTTTCAGTTTACTTCCTGGAAGTAAATTCATAACCGTGTTAAGTCAAGATTGAACTGTGAGTTTAACCAATGAGTTTAATTACCACCAAGGCAGACCATTATCAGTCCTGTAAAATTGGGAAATCGCTTTAATTTTAAGAACTTGTCTGAAACACGAAGTAGGCTAAAAATTTTTCCTAAAAGCAACACATGCTGTCTTGATGTAAAACAATTCAAGAGCAGTTGAGAAAGTTGAAGACTGACATCTATCAGTCTGAAAAAAAGCTTACAAAGCCATTGCTAAGAGGTTGAAGCTCAGGTGAAAACCACTGAACCATTAAGGTCCTATAGAGACTCCTGGAAGTAAGTCATGGCCCACATGACTAAGCAAATAAGCACAAATCAAGAACCCTCGCCCCAATAAGTGAGACCTCTGTATTGCTGAAAAACACACAATTATAGTGTCTGAGTAGCTTTGTTAAAATCTGGACTTAGACCTGATTGAAAAGCTGTGGGATGATGACCTAATGCAGGCCATTCAGCATCTAAACTCTTCAACGTGAGTTTCTCTCAACTCTGAAAAGATTCTTCCAGAGCTGTGACAAAGAATGTCATGTATCTCAGATGCTTGATGGCAGTCACTGCTACCAGCTAATAAGTTTTGTGTTCAGTAACCTGTTGTCACAGAACAGAATCGAATAGTCTTTTTCCATTAAAGAACCACATCATCAATTAAAATCATTTGCTTTTAAATTTTATTTATCTGAAACTTGGAAATGTACCTAAAAAAAAATAAATAAAAAATACAGATGAAATTTGTAATTGAGCAAAAACCTTTTCAAAGCGCCGCATCTTATACATAAAATGAAAAGTGACAGAAACCGGCAACTGCCACCCGACACTGGCCTTCACATGACGTCTATTTTATTAGTTTAGAATTGCCGTAACAAATGGGTTTCATCACATGTCATAATGAACTGTCAGGATTCTTTTGGTAAGAAATACAATATTACGTTATTTGAAACGCTGCACCTTGCAGGGCTCTTTGCCATCACTCACTACCTACTTTCGCCTGTATGAGGTATGTCCTGTCAGCTCTGTGTTTGTCTGCAACTGGATATGGCACTTGGGAAAACCGGAGTAGCTTGGATCTGATATATAGCCCTCAGCAGTGCAGCCAGACCCATCAGTTATAGCTGCTGGTGCTGACAGTCAGAGATACCATTTTAGTTAAGCTTTCCCTTAATGCCAGGCTTAGTTGTGCTTATTCTGTTGCAGGATGTTATCATTCAGGCACGCTGTCACTTGTGTCATCAGGTTTGACAGTGAGGCACACTGCAAACCCTGCCACATACTTACCACCGTCCATTACTGAGGTGTGTGGGCCTGATAAAGGTCCAGCCAGTTTAATGCAGCTCCAGGCTCTGGCTCCATTAAGATTCCTCTCTGTGTAGTGAGAGGCTTTGCCCCCTTGACTCTTGGTCCCATCACTCCATAAGGCCATGTGGATCTGTCAGTCAGACTGGACACAGGGTGATCTGTTAGCTCCTCTTTTGGGGATAGTGGTCATTAAAGAGAGGGCGGCATAGCCAAAATGACCAAAGCTGATGAGAACCAGACAAATGGGAGACCCAGAGGTATACTGTGTGAGTGTGTGTTTGGTGTGGGGGGCAACGGAGTAGGAGGTGGACGTGCTGAACTATGTGGATTGTGAAAGGAGGGCAGCTCTGCTTTCTATTTGTGAGGATTAGGTTGACAGATCTGTATTTAGTTTCGATGGGCCTCTAGCTGCAGCTAATCCCCCTCACCTGCAAAGAGTGCACCCCACCCCTCCTTCCACCTAGCTCTTTTCTTTCCTCTGACCCTGGAGCCCCCTGTTCCCCCCCCCTGAGTTCCCTCCTCTTGCCCAGCTCAAACACTCATCCCGAGACATGCATATGACTCGTTGCACTCTGTCTCCTCAGGTTAGGGCCTCACACTCGACGCAAATCTCTCTCTGGCCAAAGGAACAGCGGGGGTCTCGGGGCTTTCTGGGAAAGATGAAAAAGGACTCTGGCAACATGCGGTCTCTCACATATTAAGATTATTTTCAGCTTGAGTGAGGGGCTGCTCATCATCTCTAAAAGATAGCAATTACAAAGATATTAAGAGCCAATGCATCGGAAGCAGCTTGTCACAGCCACTCAGGGAAAAAGGGAGAACTTTAGGAAGTACTCAGGTTCAGGTCGGGGGTATGGACCCCTATTTTTATAGATCTTGGTTCACACACTCTGACCAGGCCTTCACACTGAGAAAGAAAGACAACAGTGCCACTGAAAACACACACTCAGCATGCCTGCTAACAGGTCTAAAAGCTGAGGACACTGGAGAACTTAATATTCAACGGAGCTCATTTTTATTTTTATTTATTCAGAATGAAGCAACATATTAGCTAAATGACGCAACAAAGAACCAGAAACAGATTTAAAAGTTTGTTGATGATAGAAAACATGCACATTATTACGGTTGTCACATTTTGTTAAAGTCATTTTATTGTTTGGGTTTCAAACAGCTGAAATTAGTCAACCACACAGTAAACTAACTCCTTATAATGAAGGGATTATAACATCTCATTCAAATCTATAACACATGTTGGCATGTGTTGTCGTTGCATTTTCAAAATGATGCTTAAAAATTCATTCCACGTGTCCGAGATGAAACGATGCATATTAGTTTCTTCGATGTGGACTTTCACCACAGCAAAAAAAAGCCCCCACCCACATCCTTCTAAAACCACCATAGAAACACACGCAAACAGCAGGACACGCATATTCAGCAGACACACCTTGGACAAGTAGCAGCAGGCTCAGATAGAACGTCTCATTATTGAGGCCCACAGAGGGTGCTAATGGGAATTTTTTCCTTGCACTAGCCAATGTTGGCTTATTACCTTAAACCACTACAGCCCACACACATTCTTGGATCTTAATAATGGACAGAGCTACAAGATGAGTAATAACTATCGGCTTGTGAAAAGAAAAAAAAAATTGATTTGTGACCTACTTACTTAGTTGTCAAGCATTTTTAAGAGATACAATTAAAAGTGTACACAATAATGCCATAGTAAAATATTTATACACTAGGGTTATATTCATATTTTCTGAAAGTTTCAATGTATTTTGCAGACAATATTTGATATACCAGTTGTTGCAATTGGAACTAAAAAGTATTGCCAGTATGTCCAGATGGACAGCCATATTTTGGTAGGTTTAAAATGTGCCACAGTCTTTCCATTTTTGCAAGATGAATTGAAAAGCACTTTTTAGGGGAATCAGAATAGATGGGGTAAATACAAGTCCAGACCACATGTCTTTTTTTTTTATTAAAACATGTTGAAAATAACGTAGCCTATAATTTTTGCAATTTTGCACTAATGTAGGTATAATACTTAAACTTAAAAATATTTATATTTTTTTCAATAATTTTATTCATAAAAGCAACATTGTAAGAAGTGTTTTTATACTAAAATTATTTTTATTTGTCCTCGTCCAATAACCGCAGGAGGCAATCAGTCTCAGCTGCGTTTAACCGCGAGATTTGAGGTACAAGCTAACCACGGAGGTAAACGGTCAGACAGCTGTTAGCTTCTTTTTAGTTGGTTAGACAGAAACATAATGAGTGCTTTTGAAGCACAGTTGTTTTCTGAAATCGACAAGCTTCGTGTTCAGCTGTTGAACAATGTCGACATTATAGCAGAGAACCAGCGTGCTGTGGAGGAAATCAGTCAGTAAGTTCGCTTTTATTTCTGTTACTGAAGTTCAGTGAACGGTGTTAGCGTTAGCCAGCTTGCTTATTTATTTTTATTTTTTCATTTTACTCAAAGAAGAGGAGCGATGCTTGATAATGATTTTACTCAAGTAAAAGTTAAAAGTATGGTGTCCTACAATTACTCCTAAAAGTTTTTTTTTTTTTAACAATTACTTACAAAACTGACTTTCTGATTACGCTCAGCATTAAATCACATTGCAGTGATGCAGGGCACGCTGTACTTTTTAGTGCTCTTTTGCTTCTGTCATTTTGTCAACGCATATATTGATTACCATTAATTTTCTACATACAAACATTTGTTTTAGTTCAGCAAAAGTAACAGCTATGAATAATTAAATAAAACAAATAAACTTGTGAAATGGGAAAAATAAGTTAACAGGCGAGGCGAGGTATGCGTCATTGTCGCTGTTTTCCTCGCATAAATTTGATGCATTTGTCAAAGATCAGAAGATATTTTATTAATTGCTTTTATTTTGTTTAATCCAGGGATGAAATTTTAACTCAAATTGAAGGTGTAATCCTGGGAATAATGACCAGTCTGTCCAGAGATGAAGTACCTATCCTGGTACTGCCCAACAGATCTAGTTGGGCCAATATCAGGTAAACCTGATTTGAACCCATGACGACACGAGCCATTTTTATTTCTGCCATATTCCAGTCAGTGGCCTCACAGATATGCAGCTCATAGTTTGTGAACAGGTTTTACAAAATTTTGTGATTAAGTCAAGCTTATAGAGTTGACATTAATGTGATTGCATATTCAGGTGTTTTAAGTGTTTTTACTGATGCTTTTTATTTTTTTTCTAAGTTCTGACCTAGCCTTTCTCCTTGCAATGAAATAAGTTCTTGGCACCTCCTTGAAATACTTTTGGCCACATATCCACTTCACCAATAGAAGATTATTGGTGAAGTGAACTACACTTGGAACTTGCAAACCAAGGTTTTAAAAACTTACAATTTCAGAATTGCTAACAGATTTCTTCATGCAATTTTCACACTTCATAGAACATTTGATTAGATTCTGGAGAAAGTACTAAGGTAATGCTTTCTCTAAAGCTACCATAACAGTTTTTTCTGCTTGTATGGAACACAGAGTAACACAGCACTGTCCATTTTGCATGACACAGCTGTCTGAATGAATGCTTCTATGCTGTTGTCTCACTTTCTAGAAAGATGAATACACATACTTACAAAAAATATTAAAGACAATATTATTATACCTTTAATAATCAAAACGCTACAGTATTTTAACTGCAGTTGGTATTATTACTTTTTTTTTGGTTGAAATTCTAAAAAGGATCATGTTAAACATTTTAGTAATACATTCTCAGTCAGTTCAGTAATACTAAAATACTGTTGTGTATATAGTCTGAATTATCATACCATAATAATCTCATTCTAGGCCATGACTTGACAGTAAATAAGTGTGTATTTATTGGTTGTGAAGCCATGATTGTTCACTGTGCGGAGGGTGAGCTTAACATTTCAAACACAAGCACAAAGAAACATCAAATAAATTAAAATACGCACACTAAACATTAACATGAAACGAATTTTGAAATTTATTGAAATGTACTGAACTTGCCAAGTTGCAAATAAAATTACAGCAATACAATAAACATTCAAAGGAGTGGGTAGAAGTATAAATTTATTAAAACCCTTCTCCAGCAACATCACAAAATGATCCCAACCTATTTAAAAGTATTGTACAGTACAAAATGATGATTACATTTTGTTCATTTTCTTAAGAGGAACTAAGCAGTGCGGTCAGACTGGATTTGCATAATATATGCCCTGTTCAGTCAACGCGATTGAAGCTTTAATAGTTTCCTGTTCAAAAAAAGATGACAGTGATAAGTAAGATTTGTGCCTACACATGCAAACCCATAAAAAGCTTTAAAATGACTGGGTTGTGGCGATCTCATGTCATCAGCAGAGACTCGCTGTCAGTCTTCTTTGGATCAAAACTTGTCACTTTCGAACTTATTTTTTTTGTAAAAATGTAAAAAACTGAAAACAAAGTCATGAGTGTGAGGTAAACTGGAATCTTCTCACAGGTGGCTCTAAAAATAAACATACAGACTGTAGAGTAAATGGCTTCTTGTAACTTTTATTTTTTTGCGTTTGTTCCAAAGTTTTGACAGTGCTGTCGGACTTCAGATGAGTTCAGAGCATTCTGTCACCTCCATTAGGAGCGACTGTCCTTCATCTGTTACTAAATTTGGTGAGAAAATGCCCACACTTCTTCCACATCAGCTTCAAATTGAACTCTCCCACTTGTTTTTAGTCAAAAGTTCTTTCCAGCTGTGTGGTTCTTCATGTGGCTTTAATTTGTATTCATTATAAACATATGAATAAACTGCGAGACGGCAGTAAAAGTCAGACTTAGTTTTAGGTGACAAATTGGCAGAGACAGAACATGTTGAAAGAGGCTTTTAAGGATCAGTTCACATGGAAAAGAGCAGATTATTTTCTGGGTCTCTTTTCTCCTCCTGTCTTGTAAAACGAGAAAAGAATTGATGATTGTGAGTAAAACATAAATAACAAAACATGTCTTTCTTTCTCTGTTCAAAGCGCAAATTCTGAAGATTCTTTCCGTCATCTACAGGCTGGTGCAGAGCAACTCTTATGCTACGAAAAGGTCACTTGTCGTCAATGACTTTCCCAAAAGCCAAATAATAATAATAATATTAAAAAAGTCTCTTCCTTTACATTCCTATATCCTTGTTTAGTGGTTTTACAAAGAAAAGTTGGCATTTCTTAAATGTGCTCACTTTGAAGTTTTCTTCCACAGAGACATATATTACAACAACATACAGCTGTTTCGGTCACAGAGAACTGTGGATAGCATAATAGATGACATCTCCTGCATGCTGAAGGTTCCTCGCAGATCACTACATGTGGTAAGTGTGCATATTCATTTCAGTCTGACAGATGGTTTACATAATTCAGTGACTGCTTGGCAGAAAATGCAAACCTCTTATATTAAAAGCTTGTAGCAGAATTCTTTTGGATATTAGCTAAAATCTAACATATGAAATCTTTTAGATTAGTGCCATATTTCATTTTTGCTCCACTTCATAGTTCAGGAAACACCTGTGAAGCAAATAATGGTTTTACTGATCAAAGAAAGATAGAATTGATGTGGAGTTCAAAAAGTCAGTGCTCTAAAAAGCCATGTATAGCCATATGTCACATTGTATGTGTTTGTGTGTGTTTGTGTAATGTTGGTCTGCAGTTGGCCACATCCAAGGGCTTAATTTCTGGTGATCTGTGTTATTTGGAGGAGGATGGAACAAGAGTTGACTGCCACCCCAGCTCAGCAGTAAGTTTCCCAAAATATAAAACACACTTCCTCTAATATCAATAACCCTTCCTGGATATTCAACAGATCTAACGCTTCATATGGGTTGAATATTTAGCGATTTTGGATAGCCACAAACTTCAAAAAATATTACGGTTTTTCATGATAGCCCAACTCAATTTCTGTTTACCCCCTGAGACAACACTTTGCAGAACCACATTTCTACTTAAACATAGCCTCCTTTCTTTTTTTTTCTTTTTTTTTTGGTATATCTCCACTAGCTTTATACATCCAGAGACTAATATTTAGGGGCATTTTCTTGGCACAGATTCTTACTTTGATTTAGGTCCGGACTTTGATTGAGCCGTTTTAATGCACAAATTTACTTTGATCTACAGTCAGACTTTATGTTGAGGGTTGCTGTCCTGCTGGGAGGCGAACCATTGCCCCAGTTTCAAGACTTTTGCACCCTTTAAACATATTTGTTTCAGCATTGCCTTTTATTTAGCTCATCTTCCCATCAACTCTGACACGCTATCCCAGCTAAACAATTACATGTGTCCTCATCACTTCAACTACCAAACAGTACATGGCATGCTAGTAATCGTCCATGATCCATCCATCTATTCAATCTAAAATTTTGCTTTCAGAAACAACATAGTGTGTAGAACTTATTATAACATTTGAATAATAACCTGCAACGGGGATTAAATTAACTCCACATATATGTGCAGATGTTAAGAATTGGCCATGCCTGTTTGTTTTGTTCCGCAGTACCGGTTTCTGTTATGCATGAAGAGAAATAATGAGGAAAACAACCTAATGACCTATTAAAAGCTTAGTTTAAACATTCTGCTCTCCATGGTTACACTTTCCATTACATAAAAGAGCAAAGTGCAAATAGGGTCACGATGTGCAATGACTAAAATGAATTAGCGATACAACACGGACATACATGCTTGAACAATCTCTTAAACTTCTTTCTCTGTCAGCACATTTTCAGACGCAGTAAAAGGACTCTTATTAACTCCATGTGTCGAATGTAAAATAAATAAATAAATAAAAATTCTCATTAAAAGTATTTATGATAGTTTACTTTGTAACAAATGCTCTGCTTAAATGTTTCCCCACATCATACAGCACTATTTAAGTAAGGCAATTAGGCAGCTTCTGTGTTGCTATTTTATGCCTCATTGGCACTTTTTCCAGCACATTGCTGTCACCAGCTCACCATATGGTCTTGTACTGTTGACAGGAGCATTCTCAGTGCACGTCTCAGTATTACACACTATGCAAAATTTGCTGTACAGCTCCATGATATGTCAACATCTCCACATGGATCCTTTTTGGAGAATCAAACTGACTTCATCAGACGTAAACCAGCATGTAAAGCCCTGTATTTGTTTTGGTTGTTTTTTTTTGTTTTGTTTTTTTCAGGCTGTTTCCATTTCCGCAAACATCGGTGGAATTAGAAGTATCCTTTAAAATCCAGCTCAGTCTTAAGTATACATATTGGACAAAATGTGTCTTATTTATTAAAGTCTTAATTATTTTCAGATATTATATCATCAGCTAAATTTATCATGATTGTAGAGAAGGATGCAACATTCCAGAGGCTGCTAGATGATGACCTCTGCACAAAGCTTTCTCCTTGCATCCTAATCACAGTTTGTATTTAAAGAACAAAACATGTGGCCTTTTTTAATGTAACTCTAATCGCAATAAATTTTGTACTGATTTTGTGTGAGTCAGGGTAAAGGTGTGCCAGATGTGAACAGCAGACTGATGGTGAGAAAGCTGTGGGATACGTTACACATTCCCATCTTTGCCCTGGTGGATGCTGACCCTCATGGTACAGATGAGTTATCTGAATGCAGATCAGCTTAACTCTCACGCATGCTTTGCATAGCTCACCACATCTATCAGGATGGCTCCCTTTTCATCTTTTGACACACACAGCTGGGTTGCATGTCTTGCTTAGTCAGCACATATTAGCATCTATACAGAACAGTACTTTGCAAAAATATCCATACTGCCACACACCTCCATGTATTTTATTGTGATTTTATGTGGTAGACCAACACAAGGCTGTGCATAATTGGAACATGCACGGAAAATTACACTGGGTTTTCTTTTCTTTTTTTTTTTACTATTAAAGGTGTGAAAAGTTTGGAATACGTTCGTGTTCATCACCCGTGAATCAGTCATTTGTACTGCACATTTCACTACCTAGCTGCAGGTCTTTCAGGGGTCTTCTGTTCTAGCTTTTCACATTTAAAGAGTAAAAAAAACAAGTTTGCAGGGTTAAGGTTATTGTCAAGCTGAAGAATCTCTGCTCCATGTCAACAGGTTTTCTTGAGTACAGTTCTGTAGCTACATAGATCTGAAGAGAGACTCATCAGGGCTAACCTTCTAGGTTGAGGAGAAGGGCAGCTCACATCTTTGCAGACCTCACATATTCTGGAAACTATTTGGACATTTACCTTTGGGTCATGGCTACAAAACATTGTTTTTAAAAACCAGCCATCACAGAGTTAGCTTCCTCCCCGTTCATTCTGACCAGCTTCCGTGTCTGGTGGGAAAACGAGCTTCCTCACAGCATGATTCCAGCAGCATGTTTCACCGTGAGGAAGGTGTGTTCACAGTGACGTGGTGATGCATACCACTTTTTTTCCTATTGTAATTTTATTTCACTTCACAGTTATGTGTTAATTTGTTTTTGTTCTATAAAATCTTGATAAAATCCATTTAAGTGCGTCGGTGTAACATGAACATTTAGAGAACTACAGATATTTTTGCAAAGCACTGTGCTTAGTTTGGCTATTAGTACCTCTCCCCTCGGAAACTCTTGATACTTTCAACCTTGTTCTAGTTGCATGGCCAGACACACATGTAATGTTTTATTCTGGTCAAAGTTCTGTTTCACGTCTCAGAGGATAATTCCTCTGGTATGTCGGTGTCTGTCTCTCTCTGAATGTTTTCAGGCATTGAGATCATGTGTATCTACAAGTATGGATCAGTGGTAAGAGTTGTGCTATTTCTATACTCTGCAACGCTCCATTCGGCGTCTGATAAAGGACAAACTCAAGTCTCAGAATGTTTACAGTAGCTGTGTGTGGAGTGATCATTTTTAGGAAGTGGATTGACTGCATTTTCATTGGTTATGTTTGTGTATCCATCCCTGTTTTATTTGTAAATCATTCTTGAACATAAAACCACATTGAATATGTGTGCATTGGGGAGATTTTGTGTAATTGAGTGGTTTCTCCGCAGTCAATGTCATTTGAAGCCCACAGTCTGACCGTCCCAAGCGTTATGTGGCTTGGCCTTCTCCCTTCTGACCTGCAGAGGTTTGGAATCACAATTTGCTACTTCCTATTTCCTCCTCCTGCCTCCAATTGGAATTATATTCAGAGGACATTTAGATTGTTTGTTTTGGTTTCAGTTGCTGTTTACCTCTTTTTTTCCCCTCAAGGGACTGCACTTGAGACTGTATGGCATTTTAAGTATACATCAGTTTCAACAAATTTAGGGGGGAAAAAAAGCTTTTTGAGATGTATTTAATTGTAGTCTGCATCTTTTTCTTGTTTTCTTTCTCTGACCTAATTCCTTATTTTGTGTCTTACAAATCCAGAAATGTTTGGCAGAAGAAATAGTTTTAGGTGATTACGCCAATTAGTAATGTGACATTAAAATTACTTGCCTTAGGTTAAGGGTTCCTGAGGATTCCCTGATTCCTCTAACCAAGGCAGATGAAAACAAGCTCAACAGTCTGCTGAAGAGGCCGTACTTAACCAGCCAACCAGACTGGTGCAAAGAGGTGAGTGAAAATAAAGTGCAGCAAAAGAGAAAAACAAACTTTTTTTTTTTTCCTTTTAAGTTATTTAGCCTCACATTAAATTAGGTGTATTGGTAAAACATTCAACTCAGCATGTGATTCCAATAAACAAATCAAATAAGGCAATTTGAATAGCTCAGCACAACTAATTTTGCAACTGAGCCAACTGCTGTGTAAAGGTCGTCAGTTCAATAAAGTTCTTGGGTTTGTTTGGTGCAGCCTCCTTTTTTAAATTAAAGGAAAGAGTTTAAATGAAATTTAGACAACTACGATGGCCATTTTGTCATCCAACACATCCCTTTTCTCTCAAGGGGTGTGTTGGTGGATTTTGAGGTGTGCTTGGGATCACTGTCCTGCTGATGGATCGAATGAAGGCCAAACTTCAACTTCCACACTGACACCAGGTGACTCCAAGTGCGTTTTAATAGTCTGTTAAATCCATGTTTTCCCCCAAGCTACAGGCTTTACTGAGGCGCCATCATAGCTCATTGTAAGCATAGTGGAAACGATTTTAATGTGTCTTCGTTCTTCCTCCTTGAGACATAGCGCTGATCCTCAGTCCTGACAAGTTCCAGGGTTTTTCTTCATCATCCGACTGAACCTATTCTCAGCTGGAACTAACTACGTATTTTGTTTCAATAGTGCTGTGCGCCATCGATACCTTCCCCTTTAAGCTACGTTCATGTAGAGTAGCCACTGTTTCCTTAACTTAATCATGCGGACCGCATCTTCGGAAAAACGTAGGGCTTTTGCTAACCATTTGCATTATTTTGCCATTTTCTGGTCTTTGAATGGTTAAATAATGCTCTTGACTTAGCTTCACTTCTAATATTGGTTGATTTCTTTAAGCCTTTGTGGTTTGCACCAGGTGTGTCTTAGACCAGACCTGATTTGCAAATTTAAGGACTGCTTTAGTGAAATTTGTTTGGTTTAAGTTTTGAATCTAGATTTAAAATAATTAATACTTAATATGTGTTATATTGCTTACTTATGCAGTTCATTTGTACTTTGTTTATTGCAAACACCTGCTTTTTTATTTTACTAATATACCTAATTTCCATTAGAGAGTCATTCTAGAACAGAAAAAATCTGGTCTAACTACTTCTGTTTGCACATCTAAATAATTCTGTAGAACAAGTTCATCAAAAAAAAAAACAATTTAAAACAATAGGTATATGTTAGGAAGCTGGTGCAAGAATCTCACTGTTTTTTAAAAGGACAAAGTCCTTCAGAGTTTTGAGCTTTTCTTATGTGACACATTACCAAGGAATGTGTGTGAGAGGATAAAAATTAAAACATGTTTGTACAGCTTCCTCTTCCATACCTCTTTAAAGTTGTTTGCTTGCCTGTTGTAGATTGAGCTGATGCAGCAGAGTAAAGTTAAGGCTGAACTACAGTCCTTGTCCTCCATAGCTCCAGACTTCCTCACCAACATCTATCTGCCTAATAAGCTTCGATATGGAGGCTGGGTATGAACACTGGTTCTGCTTAGAGGAATAGCTGGTACTGGTACTGTGAAGTCATTTTCAAATAGGTTCTGTATCTGTTCTGCTGTATCTTATTGAATGGATTAGAAAATGATTTAAGGTCATTGTGTTTGCAGCTTTTAAATGTGCCTATTATTGCATGTGTGTTTAGAGTGTGATTTGTATAATTTGTTGTGATGTGCTTTCATAAAGCAATATTCTCCTAATGCATAAGAAATGTATGGATACTGTCTGTGTATCATCTGATAAGTTTTAGTTGTGGACTGTGTGTATTCATATATTCAATGACAAAATAGGAAATCCATTTGTTTTAATAAATAGCACCTATCATCCTTTGCACATTTTTTCTTGTACAAAGAAATAAATCAACCCACAATTTAAGCATATTTTATTTTCAAAACTGTTTTATCTTTTTTCTTTCAAAATGAACTATTTGTATTGTTTATTTCAGTGTAAAGAAATTTGATAATTTATTTATTTTGAAGAAAATAAATGCATTAAGGAAAATTAAGAAAATGGAATTGTGGTTAAAATAACAGCAAATTTCCTTTATATTTTAAACCTATCTAGCTGACGTGAGTGACTTTTGCCAAGCACAATAGCTCCACCTGCTGGCACATTTTAAAATTTCGTTGATTAAATTCAAAAATCAGTTTGACGAGGTACGTCATTATTATGCAAAGTTGTACCTGGTTTAAAACTCAAAAGCAGGAATCTGCTTATTTCCAGTGTTCTTGTAAAATATTAGCAAACACCCTTTTATAGTGTGGGAACATTTAGTAAAAATAGCTCCTCCAGTTGACACCTTGAAATATTTTTTCAAGCCAATTCAGAAACGGACTTTTTTTTTCAGTAAACTAAAACCGAGTTTTTAAATTTTAAAAGTAAAAGAACAAAATAATCAGCAACTTTTTTTGTAAGCAGGCAACATTTACTGACATTTACGGGAAAAGAAATAAGCTTTTACAGTGTTGTACTTCATTTTTCTCAAATAAAAAAAAAATTATATGATTTTCGTTTCAAATAGTCACCAGTATTCCTTTTACTATGGCAAAAAAAAATAAAATGAAGGATCTTACTAGACGCGCATCACCGCCCCCTGGCGGTAGCCAAGGGAAGAGTGCATGACTCCTTTCGCAATACAACATCGTAACTGTAATGTCCCCTGCAGGAGTTTTTCATCGGAAAAAAAAAAATAAAAAAATAAAAACTGATTCAGCCAAACCAGAACTACCAGGTGAGTCAGTTCCAGAAGAAATGATAGAATGTTGTCAGGGTAGTTTATACTGAACAACAGACGGAATCAGTGTGCTGTTTATATATTCTTAAAAACTTTAGCATGTAAAGCTAAAATTCCAGGAATTGGAAGTGTCGCATTTAAAATAATATATTGCTCATTCCAATTTAATTCCATCTATTAATCTATAATAGAAACAACTTGATGGTTTGGAAGGTTTTTGTCAGAAATAAATTATTAAATGTGTTAAAGGTACAGCTGAGTTAACTGCGATAACAAGGTTGATTTGTGATCGTGCCAAAAGAACTTTATTCATTCTTAGTTTATTCTCAGTGGTTTCTCAGAGACACGTCCACTTCACCTTTTGTGTCCAACAGTAATCAGATAACTGGAAGTCGGTTGTAAATTGATCATTTACATATAATTACAATGTATGATTCTTAATGGAAAAAGTGGGCTCTGTTATTCAAACTAACTTGTAGTTTTTACTGCTGTGTTTATAGACCAAAATGATAAAAAGTTACTATTGGATCATGCATCGTCTGATCCGGCCAGGTTGGTAGTTCCAAATGCCCGTTCTTGTCTGTAGAGATGATACAGGAAAAAGAGTAAGATTATAAGACAGGTACAAGAAGATGTCCAGGAGAAACACTCATACCACACAGGTAAGGAGACTCCACTTCGACTTTCATTTGATTTAATGAGGTAACTGTGTGATTTGACAAATGTTATTGTTTATTCATTATTATAACATTAGTGCACATGTCAAATGCATCTCTGAAAATTGGAACACTATTCAAAGGTTAATTTATTACTTTAACTCAAAAAGGAAAACTCATTAATAAATACATTACACAAAGAATGATGTATTTTATGGAGTTTATTTCTAGTAATGTTAATACGTTCAACACTTGGTGAAAACCCACAAGTCAGTGTATCAGAAAATGATAATGTTATGCGAGAATACAAGAAAATTCATGTCTATTTTAGAAATGTCAGCCTATTGAAGAGTATGTGCTTGCAGTTTAAGCCCTCATTACTTGGTCGAGGCTCTTTTTCATGAATAACTGCATTATAGTGTGAAGGCGATCAGCCTGTAGCTCTGCTCATGTGTTAAGAAAGTCCAGATTGCCTCAGCAGTCTTCAGCTCCTCTACAGTTGGGGAGTCTGTCCTTCATCTTCCTTCCGACAATACTTCATGTGTTTTTTCTGGGGCTTAGGTGAACATAATTTCCTGTGATTCAATCAGTTGTTAGTACTTTTGGCAGTTTGCTGGGACCATAATGTGCTGGAGAATTTAATCAGCATCTCTATAAAGCTTGTCAGCAGAGGGTAACTTGGCATGCTTTAAAATTCCCATATTCCATAAATCCTACACAGAGCAGCTTGGTACTAAACAGGGAACTGCCCACAATTAATCAATAACAGTGAAATACAGGATCTGCTCTCATAAAAACAAATCCAAACTCGAGACTTTTTCTGATCATGAGCATTTAACGGCTGATAGGTCCATCATTGTGTTCATTAGCTAGTGCACAGCAATGTAGATGAAAACATTTTTTTTAAACTTGAAAACTGTTTTTAATTATCAGTCACAAATTTTGTTGTAGAAGAGAAGCCTTTTATACCAAACATCCCACATGCTGAAGGATAATCTCCCAGCAGGTAAACCTAATTATTTATGATAGTTATTTTAGAAAAAAAAAAATGCCCTGAATAAAACCCTTTACTTTTCAGTTCTTTTTTTTTTCTTTTTGTTTTCTTTTTTTTCGTCAAAGTTGAAACATTTCAGTATGACAGATTTTTATTTTTATTTTTTATTTTTTTCTTTAAAAAAAGATTGAAAGCAAGAAAACAGATCACACACACAAAGGATGCATCACTGCTGTTCAAGTCTGGCTTCGTTGCCAATAGCTCCACTTTATTTACTCTGGGGAAAATGCTACCAGGTGATTTCACTTTGCATCTTTAGTACCTTGCAAAAGTAACCATACCGTTGGGACTTTTCAGTACTTTTTTCCCATTACAGCCACAAACCTCAACGTATTTTTCCTGGGATATGAAGTGAAAGACAAATACAAAATAGCAGGTAATTATGAAGCGGAAGGAAAAGATTTTATGGTTTATTTTTTTAAAATAAAAATTTAAGAAGTAAGCAATGCGTTTGCATTCAGCCCCATTACTCTCATACCCCTCAATTACAACTAATTAGCACATAATTAATTTTAATCTCAGTATTAATGTTATTCTTTTACGCAGCCTCAAGTGGTTTATTAGATAACATTAGATCAGGTATAAAGTTATAGAGATGTTCAAAGCAGGGTTACAGTATAAAACAGCATCCCATGCTTTCAAGATCCCATGGTACGCTGTTCTCACTGAATACCTAGCTACTGTTGTTATGTGATCAACAAAATTTTACTGGTTGTATTTAAATCCGAATCTGTCAATATGGGTTAGGTTGTACTGGGATGAAGTGGATTGAGATACTTCAGTTAGCAATGAATTCAACCAGCGCTTTGAATTTGCATTTGTTGTAAATTGGCATAATAAAAATGAAATGAATTGAACTGAGCTGACCTAAAGTTAGTTATTCATGGTGCCACTGTTCTCTCTGCCCTGTTGCAGCAACTGCTTCTTTAATGTCAAGGCTTAGTATAATCCTTCCTTGTTAGTAATATTGTTTCCTTTATTATAAAATATTGCACAATCTGATTCCTTGTTTGTAAAAGAATTAGGTGTGTCAGTAACTTCATACTGATGATGCGATGCAATAAAAGTGTTCCATTAAGATTGCATTGTGTTACTTTGTTGAGAAATATCACACACTCACATGATCTGAAACCAACAATAACATGAAGCCAGAGCACATCTAACTAACTGGGTTATTAGTTTTGTATGCTCTACGTTATTGCATATCTAAACTGGTTTAGATTAACAATAAAGTTCTCCTGATATTCATATTTTCTTATTTTATGTTCATATTTTGTGGCATTTAGAAGTGCAGAATTGCTTCTGTTTCTAAAAAGTGTAAGTGACAGAAAGATTAAACTGATGGTTTTTTGGTTGTTTTGTTTTTTTGTTGTTTTTTTTTTAGCTCGTATTGTAAAAACAAACTTAAGATGTACAAAATAGGCCTGTTATGTAAAAACAGCTTGAGGGCAGAACCATTCATGAATTTCAATAGGTGGCATACAATACTTCACCACGTGGGGGCGTAGTGGGCCTCCTGTTCCTGCAGATGTGTGGCTCTCATATTAGACGCCTCCTTCCTGAGCTGATGACTCATAACTAGTGCAGGAGCTTTTTATTTATTTATTTTTTTTTATTTTTTTCCATGAACCATGACAGAGTATGAGGATATTATGTTTCACATCCAGATAATGTGGGGAATCACTGGTTTTATTAAATTGCACCAAGCACACATTCGTGTAGCTCAAAGCCTGCTTCAGTGTAACTGGCATCCTTAATCAGATATGGGTAATTAAAGATAATAAAAATAATAGAGCAGAGATATTTTCCTGCTGGTGATCATTTGATCCGTAGTTTATTTAAGAGTTGTGTGAGTGATCGCCACATTTGCTCGAAAATTGCCCTGATATCACTCCTGCATGCAGAAGAATACCATGAATGAAGCCGATGTTTGTCTCCCATCTGTTTCAGCTTGGAATTTATCCCGCAGAACATCTGCACATGACCGCCGTTTCCGCATCCATCCGCCACACACGCATAAAAGCCCTGAAAGCAGCACTTGACCTGAAAAACCCTCCGACTCCGTGAAGCACAGATGGTTTTGATCCTCTCCACTCTGGGAGAATCGCTTTGAATTCACCTTTAAAGCAAAATTTGTGGTAAAAACAGGAATGAAAGTGGAGCATACTTACTGTTTTACAAAGCGGTTCTTAATCAAAAACTCAAGTTGCACTCTACATGCATTCAGATATGCTGCCCTTGGATCAGTTGCAGATTTTACTTGTGGGTTTTTGATCCCTACAAGAGTTGTAGGCAGGAGCGAATCCTCGTACATCTCCTGACCTCTTTGTCACACTTCATTTCCCTCCATTTATACGTGCATGCTGGCTTCACGGCTTCTTATCTCGGCAAGTGTTGTAGAGGGTTCGTCTGAAGCGGCAAATCGTGTAGGTATGAAATGCCACGAGCAGAGTGTGTGTGCGTGTACATGCGTGTGTATGTATTAAAAAAAAAAGAAAGAAAAACTCAGGCTGCATGTTGGAGGCAGGTGCAGACATGGTGATGCAGTGTAGCGTGGCGATAATATTATGTTGGTTGCTGTGTAATCAGGTAATGCTTGAGAGGGCCTGTGGGTGAGTGAATGTGTTTGCAGGTTTTAGCTCCATTCCTCTCTGTGTTAATCCTGATGCCATGCACATCTGTGACACCCCTCCGCCCCCCCAACCACCTTCACCACCTCCCCTGCTGCCGACCCCACTCACGTGTGCTCACAGATCCGCTGCATGGCTGGATTCCCACTGCAAGCATCTCACTGCCGCTCCCCCCCCCCTCTCTCTCCAGACTCTCTATTCATAATTCTCCTACATCATTGTACGCATTAGTAATAAACCACACAGAGACGCTCAGGAGGAATATGCCCTTTGTGAAAGACACACATGTATAAGGCTGTTTTGGAAACAGCCTTAAGTTTCCAAAACAGGAAACTTGAGACACATGTTTTAGGAATGTGCCTTATCTTGTAATGTCATTTTGTTCATAGGTCACGTCACTCTTCATGTTGGAGGTAGGTGCAGACATGGTGATGTACTTAACATAACCAGTTAAGTGGACTCTGACTTATAAACAGTTTAGGTTCATTTGGATTCTGACCAACTGTACTTTAGATTTGGGCTTGTGAATTCAAAGTCACACCTGGATCGCAAAAACTATCAAATTTAGATGTGTGCTAAAACCCACGGACTAAATCATAGACTGAAACAGTTTAGGGTCATAGATACGGTGTAGTAGGCAGGACTAAATAACCTAACGCCTTCTATCTTTGCTCATTTTATACCACTAACTACATACCTGTTTGTTAGATCTCTTGCAACAACAAACATCTAGTGACAGAGCCAAGATAGTCACAAGCGCTGTGGAGCCCCTAAGATTCCAAACTTTTCCGACCTATGTTTTCTCAGCAGGTGTTATAAGATTATGGATACTTCAAAACAAAATATGTACCTTGTCTGTATTAATGTCTTGTCATTTGCATGTTCTACAATTCATAAAACAAGATAAGGCTGATTTCAATGCGTTTTAAGCATCTTGACTGACTTTTTGCACTTGTCACACTTTGTACTTCAATAAATCTCTCACACAATCCAACTGCTACACTGTTTATAAGTAGAAATCATATCATTACGTTGTATTTCTAGTTGTATTTAATCTGTTAACTGAGCATATACATTGACAAAACCCTCTGCTTTTCAAACGTTGAACTGGAATAGTCTTAGCTTGAGAACAACCACCAATACAATCATAAGTACCACAGCTGACTACCGTAACAGGTGCACTTCAACAATAGAACATAGAATGTCTTTAAAGTTTTATTGCAGTTATTTAAATTTGGATGATCATAGCTTGTAGCTAATGAACATATTAAATAGTCAGAAAATTATATATGGTCTATAAAAATGCAGACACCTTTTGCATGAATGATTGCATGTGTTTGAGTTGTTGAGTCATTTTAATAGGCCTGCTGCCACTCCTGGGAATGTTCTATTTCTCCATTTGTTGATTGTTGTGGTTGACTGGAGTCCTAACAACTTAAAAATAGCTCTACAACTCTATCTAGGCTAATAGATGACAAATACTTTGTTTCTTAAATTTCTTTTGCATGATGTTCTGGTTTTTGAGTCCTACTTCCTTTTGTCAGACAGGTTCTTTTTACTTCTTTGATATGATTGATAAAATCCAACTTATCTTTAGTTAATCACAAATAATTGATTATGAGTAAATATTTTATTTGCACAACTTGTTTTCTATTTTTTTTTAGTGTGACAAAAAAGGCAAAAAAAAAATAGCTTAGAACAAATTTTGTAAGGGATAACTATTTTTTTTTTCATAGCACTGTATGAGTTTTACTTCAAAAAGTAAACTTTTACATGATATTGTTATATAGGATCCATCCGTGGGGAATAAAACAAAGGGAAAGCAGTTCCTCCCTAATAAAGGAATCTCAAACAGATTTCATTCAGATATTCCAGACTTCGTGATAATTCTGCTATGACTTTAAATTGTATGAACAAACTCCTCCCCTCGACTCGCTCTTCTGTCATCTGAAAAAAAAAAAAAAAAAAGTAAAGAGAAAAAAACTCGCATGCATCGGAATGATAAAAACGACAATGTGCTCGCTGAACCCTGGTACGGTGTGGAGCAGCTGAAGTTGATTAAGACTTTTCTGGCAATAAAAAACTGACATTAAAGTGTTAGTAGAAGTGTTTAGAAACTCTTCGACTCGCTGGGACAGCTCTCACTTACTGACTGATGGAAAGAGAGAGGAGGCAAAAGGGGAAATCTTTTCGCTCAAGCAGAAGCGCCATGGACTGGCGGAGCAACATTTAACGCTTCTTTTTTTTTCCTTCTTCTAATTGTTTTGGGCGCAATGACGGACTAAGCAAAGTATCCGCGTGCTTGCGTGTAGCATGAGACTGAGTGCGATATGTCTAACGCGAGGCCGAGTAAGAGCGTGGAATGGCTGCAACTGGAGTTGGAGACCGGAGGCACTTCTCTGCTCCTGCTGGACTGCCGCTCACACGAGCTGTATGAATCATCCCACATAGAGACCGCCATAAACCTGGCCATGACGGGGCTCATGCTGCGGAGGTTCAAGAAGGGCAACATCCCGATCCAGACCGTCATCCCCAAACACGAGGACAAGGAGAACTTCGTGAGGCGGTGCAAGACGGACACGGTGGTCCTGTACGACGAGAGCTCCGCGGACTGGCAGGACAGCGGCTCCCCGGCCACCGTGTTGTTCCTGCTTCTTAACAAACTGCGGGAAGACGGGTGTAAAGCCTACTTTCTTGAAGGTAACGATTTTTAATGTCAGTATAAGCTTAGAAACGATTAAATTATTCGTTAAGGACATGTGTTTGGGATGGATTGACCAGTGCAGTTTGACACTTAGCGCTGTGTAACTGTAAACTAGACCGGGAAAAAAAAAAAAAAAGAGAGAGAAAAAATCATTTTAAATGTTTCCCATTTGGACGGCTGTTCGTTTTTTCGTTCGTTAAAGTGTGTGTATGTCTCTGTTATTATTATATTGTAGAGACTGACTTGTGAGCTCATCCTGTGTCGTGTGGTTGTAGTTTGAAAGCTTCTCAAAAGTTTGTGTCACTGCTGAGATTCTCAATTAAAATTCCAAAATGGCTGCGGCATGTTTTGCTCCAGCAGGAACAGACAAGTATTTCATGAATGGTCCGTCTCGGTGGTGTTACACTTCACAGTACCATAAATAATTATGTTTTTTTTTTGTTGTTTTTTTTTTGCGTTTACCTTTTTTGATAAGTATGGGCTGTGTCTGGTATTGTATCTAAATCTGAGAAAAGCAGGATTTTTTTTTTCTCGTGTGTGTTGCTGCTCACTTTTGGTCAGCTGGCTGAAAGAAGGTAAATGTCACAATAACCTGTTTGTGGTAGGTTTTACACTTAAACTTTTATCTGATTGTGACATTAAGTAGTTGTGCTCCCTCTCATTTATTTATTCACACCACCACTCAGCTGGTTGAAACAAGGTTATTACGCTTTTCTTTCGCTTACAAAAAAGAAAAAAAAATGGCTTACTGGAATTATCTCTGGGAAAATGAACGACTGATGTGGTGTGGAAACTATATGTGAATCAAAATAACAATAAATGTTATAGATTAGATTATTCCAACTCTACTAATATGTAGTAATACATTTGTGGCTATGTTATATTATTGTATATGCAGTAGAAATAAATGCTACTTTTCTGTTTTTAAATAAAGTAGTCAAATAATCTATTATGTGTTTGATAGACATATTAATATACAAATAGCTTGAATTTATTTTAATATGTACACAAGATACATTTCAGTGACGATATCTCTTTTCCATTTCAGTTTTGAAAGATTATAGTTTTATGATCTAAGGACTAAAAATACTAATCCAAAACATATTGTAATTGTTATCTGTGTTTTGACTGAAAAAGTCAATTGCATTTAGACATTTAAGTAAGTTGGAGTATTTAGTTTTTAGCACATAGTTTGATATGCAGAAATAGATAATTTCCAGTAAAGGAGAAATTGTAAAATTCCGATTTCTGACTGTTTCACTGGCTTGTCGTGGACTAAAATAAATCTTTTTAGACATAATTTATCTGTGTTTGCATTTCTATTCAGGTGGTTTTGTGAAGTTCCACACAGAGTACCCAGAACACTGCGAGACCCTCCTGGACAGCTCCTATCCGAGCTCCTCTCCCCCGATGCCCGTCCTGGGCTTCGGAGGTCTCCGGATCAGCTCGGACTGTTCAGACGGCGAATCCGATCGAGAGCCCAGCAGCGCGACGGAGTCAGAGGAGAGCCCCGTCCCCAGCAATCAGCTAGACTTTCCCGTCCAAATCCTACCTTACCTCTACCTGGGCTGTGCCAAAGACTCCAGCAACTTAGACGTGCTGGGCCAGTACAACATCACGTACATCCTGAACGTCACGCCTAATCTGCCCAACGTGTTTGAGCACAAGAGCCAGTTCAGATACAAGAAGATCCCTATTTCGGATCACTGGAGTCAGAACCTGTCCCAGTTCTTCCCAGAAGCTATATCATTTATTGGTAATTATTATGTTTTACTGTCGATTTTAAATTCATTTTGCTTTGCAAGTCTAACTGGTTTGGACATTATTTTGGTGGTAATTTTAGACCAAAGAGTGAACGGTACAGATGGACCAGTTAATTGGACTATAATTAGATTGATAGCTCAGATAATAGACAATTTATGTAATTTTTTTCTCATTTACTTTAATGCATCTTCTTTATTTGGTTAAAAAAACAAAAGGTTTTTAAATATTTAGAACTATTACCCTTTTTAAGAAAGCCAGGGTACTTATCTTCTTCAGTTATATGTTACAGTCCTTAAATTAAAAAACAATCTTTATTGGTCATTACCTGAATCAGAATATGAAAGAAAACTGGAAATTGGTGTCAGAAAACATAAGTATGATCAGTGTATCTGTATTGGATAGATTTATTTAAAATTCCTTAGTTTTTCACTTGTTTCCATTGAAGTTTAGTTGAAGACAAATTAAGAAACTTTATTAATAGTTTGATTACAACACCCTAAATTTACTTGACATATTTTTTTGTTGTTGTTTTATGGCAGTGCTGCGGCGCTGCGTTTCAGTTTTGCTTTTGGTTTGGTGTTTCTCACCATGACTACACCTGAAACCACAGCTATTCACTTGTTTGGTGGTTGTTGTGTTGTCACAGGTGGGATTCTCAGTAGATTCAAACACCGAATGTGGAAGGAAGTGATGTTTCCGCTCCATGGGGTTGGGTTTGATTCTAGCTTTGCAAGCTGACAACTGTCTCCTCACAGCGGGCCTGAGCTAGATTTGCACTATTAAAGGAGCACTAGAATGGTGTTGTTTGTTTACACATTCCTGACCTGGATTTTTTTCCCCCCTCTCTGCTGCAGATGAGGCTCGGTCTAAGCGCTGTGGCATCCTTGTCCACTGCCTGGCCGGCATCAGTCGCTCGGTCACAGTCACCGTGGCCTACCTGATGCAGAGGCTCAACCTGTCTCTAAACGACGCCTACGACTTTGTGAAGAGGAAGAAGTCCAACATCTCGCCAAACTTCAACTTCATGGGACAGCTCTTAGACTTTGAGAGGACGCTGGGGCAGCACACACCCTGCGACAACCGCTCTACCAGCGAGGAGCAGCTTTTCTTCACCACACCAACCAATCACAATGTGTTTCAGCTGGAGTCGACATGAGAAGCAGGGACGTTTTTTTTATTTTTTTTTTATGCTGTTGTTGTTTCCTGTGGTGGTTTTTCTGAGCTTGTCAGATGCCTGACTTGCTGACGCAGGCGGTAAAGTCAGCAATAGTGTTCAACAACTTCACAACGAGCCTCACTGATCTGTTAAAGCAACAGAATCCATAAGCTCCTGTGTCAATGCCTTAATATCTAATATCTACCGTTCCACCACATACTGTATTAATGAATGGCCATGTACAGTCATTATAGATGGACTTTTCATAATATTTCTTTTTAAGACTTTTAATGTTTCTGGACTCTCGTTTGTTATACTTTCCTAGTTTGTTTATGAATAGGCATGGGCTGGTATGAGATTTTCACCATGTGATTGCTTTGAGTAAAAATACAAATCAAAAATGCTTATATAACAGAGAAAAGCAAAAATCTATTCCTACTGTAGCTGAAATATTACATAATAAAAATATTATACATTATGCACAATGTATAATATTAAAAAACACAAATAATGAATAAGAGGAATAAAAGTTCATTAACATTTTTATATTAAATGTTACCATAAATGGCTACAGTGTTAAAAATATGACAAAATATCCGTATTATGTGTGTTTTATTATCGGTATGTTCCACAAATGGTAAAACAACATAATGTTTAGGTTTTTGTTCCAATTCAAGAGAGTAGCAAATGGTTTCTCTGCCAATTCACTTTATGTTATCATCTGCAATCCATTGAAATGTCTTGTCTGGGTTCAACTGTTTTACATTAACAACTGTTGCTATCAGGTTGTTTTTAAATTTTAAAAAAGCTCGAAGTTTGAAGTTTGGTGTTTAAACCAGATCTGGTTTTAAAAGGACAAGTCCACTTTAATCCAAACTTAATTTAAAACCTTGTTTTTAACAGCCAAAAGATCCTACACAGTTAAGAAATCTCCCTTTTTAGTTTTCTTTTCTTTTTTTTAAATTAATGTGCATTTATCTCTATATATTAGTAATTCAAAAACCATAGTGATCAAGTCTCACAAAAACTGAAGTTGTGATGTGGCCAAACAGAGATTGATGCTTTTTAGCTATAAATAAATAAAGTTATGTGTATAAAAAAAAAGAAATTATATATATATATATATAATTTTTTTTTAGAAATTAAGACGTTAACTTTAAGGTAATACAAAGAATGATAACTAAGCAGTCTGGGAACTCAAAATATTTTCGTAGTCAGTTCAAGACTGTATAGGAACCCAGTTACAAGAACTTGTGCAAAATAACTTTCTTCCTACTGTAACACTGGAATTTAAAGAAACTACTATTAGACTGTTGATTAGTGTGGCTGTTGGAACCAGCAATCAACTCCTAACAGACATGCAGCCTAACAAAAGCAGCTGTGTTAATAAGAGTTTACAGAACCCTTTTAACTCTCAAATATTTTTAAACCGTTTTCTTTTGTTCTGCTTCGAATAATCGGAACTGGCTTCTAAATTAACTAACGACAGAATGGTGTGAAATGTAAGGGGGCTTTAAACTGTAAATGTCTAAAAGCGTGGTATAGTTTGATACCGGCCCATGTCTACTTGTGAATAATGCCTTGATAAAAAAAAAAAAAAATCTGTGGCCAATCCGAATGTTTTCTGGGGTCCAATATAAGATGTGTTGTTATTCCAGCTGAGGGGGAAAAAAGCTACTATATGGAGGCAGCTACAGTTTTCCTGCTGCTTGAGTTTTTGCAGAAGACTTCTCTAGCATCTGGCAAAACAATATATTAAAACTGAACTGTTAGTTACCATGTTGAGGTGTAATGAAAGACTGGCTTTCCCCACAGTTAAAAAGGAGCAGCTATGCAAGTAAGAAGGGTACAAACAACTGGAAACCCACCTTATTTTGTGTTTTCCTCTGACACTTTTCAGCCTGCAGCTACGTTTTCTCATAGGAGTTCCCGTGTGTAAATAGCTTTCATCTCCCTCTCTGTCTCTGTCTCCCTCTCTCTCTTTGTCATTTCTTGTATTTGAACAGGTGAATGAATTTAATGCGTGAAAGGAAAATGAGAGGAAGCGAGATTGACCGGAGCGTTCTTACCTCAACAAAGAGACATTTTTCAGGGATTTTTATACGAGTCGGTTGCGCGTCATCTTGGCCTCTTAAAACGCACCCAAGGGCTGTTTTGTTTCATATGTTTGTAACGATGTACATAAACCGTGGTTGTTACGGGAGACGTTTTCTGTAAATCATGAAGGATGTGGAAGTGACCCTTGTTGGAACTCTTATGTATAGCATATATTGAGCTAAACGGCATTCTGTACACGTTTTTACAGCAAATATACTGTATATTTTTACTTGAAAGTAGCTTCTTTGCCTTTTTTTAATCTAAGCTTTTAGTCGCTAATAGAACAAAACAAAGTGGGGGTGTGGTTGAGTCATAACCAAAGAGAGCTGTCTGAGACATTGCAAGCTGTCCAGGCTCGGAGATGTAGTTGTGGTCAAATGTCTTTTTTTTTTTAACTTTCTCTGGCTTCCTGTCTCCACTGAGGTCTCTGACACAAAGGCAAGTTACAAGGCCAGATCTGTCAGCAGCACATCGCCGACACGCCCTCCAGCCATCAATCAAACTCCACTTAAAGAAAAGAGGAAGATGATACAGCAGTTACTCTGAAAGCTCTCTTCTGCAGAAAGCACCAAGAGTTTTCTCGTCTGGCGTTGTGACTTTATTGCAGATTGTGGTTTCGTGTTTAACTGACAAAAGTGCAATATCCTGTCCTCTTCTACAAGAAAGAACAAATGACGTATTTGCACACATGCTGCCTTTTAAACAGCAATTGAAAGTGATAATGAATTAGGCGTGCTTTTCTCGACAAGACTAAATTTCGAACGAGGTACGTGAAAACACTCGGTGGCCACTTTATTAGGTACACTTTGTGAAGTTCCAAGGAAACATCATAAGGGGGGGAAGAGAGTTTAGGTGACGTGATGACAACGTCTCAGCCGAGGTGCTTCTGAGACTTTCACACACTGCCTTCCGGGTTTATGGAGAATGTTCTTAGAACTAGAGAAAGATCCAGTGAGCTACTTTTATTTTTCCTTCACGATGAAAGCGCCGTATGTGAGGAGCACTGGCAGACTGGATTATGGTGACAGAAAGGCGGCAGTCGCTAAAATAACCACATGTTTACAGCAAAGTGTGCAGAATGAACACGCAACATGTCGAATGTTGGAGCAGGTGAGCTACAGAAGCAGCAGATCAGATGAAAGATTCTCTGTTATTTGCTGAAATGAATAAATCTCCAGCAACTATCATGTCAATGTAGACATAATCTTTCCTATGAATAATGTGGGGGGAAAAAATAACTGAAAAGTAAGAGGTGAAAAGATTTCAAAAATAAAGACTCATGTCTAAAAATGTTTAAAATATGGTTTGAGTCCATCAACCAGCCTGACCTTCCACATCATTGTTCATTGATTGGGCCTATTGACTAAAAAAAAGTCATTTTTTTTATTTTTATTTTTTACTTTTTCCATTTGCTTAAATGAAGCTAATCTTGACCAAACTATAGGCATTCAAAGTTCCCACATACTATTGAGGGCAGAAGTGAGATGTGCCTCTTGTCTATGGACAGTTTGTTTTCCTGTCATGGTAGCTGAACTGACATGAAACTGATTATTTCCTTTTTTTTTTTTCTAAATGTTTGTGGGCCCATACCTAAAAATTAGATTTTTATATGCTATAAAATAAGCTAAAATATAGCTTATTTGGACATCCTATGAGTCATTTCCAAATGTAGCTTAAGCAAAGACACTGAAACTCACTGGCCTCCCTTTTCACAGTAATAAAACAGCAATGTCTTCAAGTGGATGACTTTGGCAAATTTCCACAGAAAGTCTTTTACAACAGAGTTTAGCTCAGTACCTTAGCGCTTAAATGTGTGTGAGTTGTAGCTGAAGCTTCTCCTCTGTGTTTGATCGTAATCTCAGGATTATCAGCTATTTGGATCCACAACCTGCATACCTGGCGCTCGACCGCAAAACATTCAGCGAGCTAATTCGAAATGAGGTGATGAAATGTGGGGTCAGTGAGTTCATACTTTGCAGACCAACCTTTTTATGCAATTACTGTTGCAAGTGTTTTGCTTTTGTGTTTTCTAGCAGCCTGGCTCATCCTGAGACTAATTGTTTTGGCCAAACAGTCTCAAACGGCGTAGCTCAAGCTTAGTTGCCTGAATGGATCTCTGAGAGGTGTTGTTTTATGTCCTAACCCTGGTTCAGGTCGGTTTACAACATCATCGCTGATCTACTTGTTTTTATTGCTCTTTATGATGCCGTGTGTTCGCTAGCACACCTCTGAAGCCTTCAAAGAAAGGCTAGTTTTATCCCGAAATGAAATGACAAACAAATGTGCTGTATATTTACTAAGGTGAAGTCGGAGAGCAATTTATCATACTGTTTTTTGTTTTTTTTTATATAAGGGTATCGGGATTTAGGGAACAGCTACCAACGGAGGCCAAGCTTTCCAACAGAGAAGGAAACGGCATTGAGTTAAACTTTGAGATGGATCCATTCAGCATCTCATATTTTGATGACTGTCCATCTTATGACAGGCTCTGATACTCCTCAAAAACTGTTCACCTTCACCTTCCAGGGCTGCTTGAAGAGACTTGTCTGGCACCACCTCTCTGTGGTCGGGGAAAAAAAAAAAACAAAAAACAAAAAAACCTAAGTGTTGAATGATGGCTTTTCGAACATGACTGAACCTGGCAAGCCACATACCTGCTGGGCAAAGCTGTGATTAAGGCTGAAAAGACACCCACGGTAAGGAAATGGTGAGCTGTGGTGTCTGTGGATGATGGAAGATAACCAGTAATCATAGAGTCCTTATCTGGAGCCGACACTATACATCTGTGGTACAACAGCGGTGTTGTACAACAGTACAGAATGATTTATGTTACTGCACACCTTTAAATACCAGCTTTTATGGCTGTCGCTGTGCAGGGCCTTTTGATTTAATGCAAATTAGGTTTCCGTGTGTGGCTGCAGACATTTGCCTCCTTTTTATGTCAGACGTTTTTTGTTTTTTTTTTCCTCCTGAATGTCTGACCTGTGAGTTAAAGCTGTTTTGCAGCCTGTAATTATAATTTAACTGTGTTCTTTTGGCAGCTCTAAAGATCTGTGTGAGGTCCCACACTTAAGTTGCTCCATAAAAACACACACACAAAAAAACAATGTTACTCTGCTCATAAAATAATGAAGTACAGCTTATTGAGAAGGGTGATTAAACGTTTTAGGTCAATCCCTCAAACAAAATTAATGAGATGATCAAGGCAGTGAATTGTGATCTCATCTATCCGAGTAGGCCTTGGTTTTAGTAACACAATCGCAGGGCCATTTTTGTCCTCTTATGATCTCTTGAGAAGGGAAGCAGAGGCTAATGTTATGTTTACTCAGCAGTCACTGCTGGGGAAGCAGATGTGCATATGAGTGGATTTTAGTTTGCTGTGGGGGCTGGAGGGTGCATGTGTGTGTTTTAGGCCTGTTTATAATGTGTGTATTTGTTTGTGTGTGCGCATGTGCGTGCGTGTGTGTGTGTGTGTGTGTGTGTGTGTGTGGTGCAGAGCAGAAGTCAGTTGGCACTGGTTCACACCTGCTGTGGTTATAAGAACATAGTTAACATAGTGTATGACTGACACTTTCACAGCTGCTGTGCTTCTGCTGCACAATAACAGGGAGGGATTCTTTTGAATTCAGCCCAAGACTTTATATTTAGCGTGCACCAATCTACATTGTGATGCTGATAAAACAATGCCTTAAACAAATGTAACATCTAAACAGTGGGCCTTTATTATCGTCTCTATGTTTGGCAGTGCTGCTGCAAAAAGCTGTTCTCGTGTGAATGACTGCACACAACTTACTTCAGGGATTTCTGGTCCCAGTTGTCTCACTCCACTTGTGTACAGCAGATGTTCAGGCCCGCAGAGAATAATCCTAATCTCAGTGTTTGGCTGCATGCTGTCTCTGACATCATGGTGCTCAGGATGGGATGACATCATGGCTGTAGCGTTCTCATCCGAGCCGCGCAGTTGGTCTAATCACTAAATGGCTGCACCATCGTTTCGGCTTTAAGATAGAGCTGCTGGAGATATATATATATATATATATATATATATATATATATATATATATATATATATATATATATTTGCTCTTTTGTCACTTGAATGTTTTAGATATTCAGACAAATGTTAATGTGGTATGATGATAGCCTGAAAAAATCTTAAATGCAATTTTGAAATAATGTCATTTAAAATAGCTACTAAGTTCAAAATTAATTTACATCCTCAAGAAATTATGAATTAACCTCTCCGACTCATGGCCTGTTTCTGAGAAATATGGCTGAAAATAAGATGCCCAAAATGAATTGAATGTATCTCAAGAACTACAGAGTTTATTTTAACTCTGTAGTTAAAATAAACTACCTTTAGTTTATTTTAACTACAGAGTTGTGTTGATACCTTTGTGTTGGTATCAACACAAAGGCAAGACCCTAGAGAATATGCTACATCTCTAAAAACCACCCTGCCTGTTACTGAGGAAAGTAAATTAATATGATACACAGCAGAAATTAAGAAAAAATATATATTTCCGCCTAAAAAAACAGTTCAATATATTAAGATTCCTTTCAAAGCAATGCAGATGAAATCCAAAACATGTAGTAAACAACAGTACACAGTCTGACCTTTTACTGTGCCAAGTTTCATGAAAAAGAAAAGTTAATCATATGAGTTTTAGAGAGGTACTTACTAGGATTTTACACACTGACATGTTTCTTTGAATGAACTTTATAAAATACTCTAATTTGTGACAGCTAATTGTATTGGTTTTGCTCAAGCTATAATTCTGAAATCATAATTATAACTTGAGCAAAACCAATAAAATTAGCTGCAGGTTCAAAGAAACATTTTTTTCTTCATAGGAGCAGCCATCTTTCTAAAAATAATTTCAAAAGCGCATCAATGACTCATCCAGGAAGTCACAAAAATGCAAGCTATGCTCAAACTATGAGTATGTCATGTCTTGGTTGCCTTCGTTATGGTGAGTGTTCGGGACCCAACGATAAGAAAGAGACTTTGTAAAAGTGACATCCGTAAGGAGAGTTCCAAAAAAAAAAAAGAAAAGTGCATCCCATAGTTGCCATAAAAACATCTTAATGAGCTCCAAGACTTTTTGTAAAACATTCAGTGGACTGATAAGGCAAAAGCGAAACTTCTTGAAAAGGGTGTGCCCTGTTACATCTTACAAGAAAATAACATTTCAGAAACGCAACGTCATACTTGAAGTCAAACATGGTGGTGGCAGAATGACTTTTCATTTCAGAGTCATCAGTTGCAATTCAACCCGAAGAATACAGTACCAGAATAGTCTAGTCAAAGTCTGGACTAGAAGCTAGTGTGGGGTGGCTTTTAGCATGCCATTCATGCTCAAAGACGCTCCCAAAATCTCCCCCACAACAATGTAAAAGACTTGTTGGGTTCTTGATGGCAGTTGTTGTTGCCAAGGTTGGTACACCCAGATATCAGGATTTGAAGGCAATTGCTTTTCACATAAGGACATTCTGATTTAAATGTATATATATTTTCCTTTATAAATAAAGTCCTATTGTCAAAACCAGATTTTCCATTCAGCCAGATCGTCTTTGCCTGACAATAAAAGTCATTAAACATTAAGTGTGAAGAAAAAGCAAAAAGTGAAGAACTCACTGAAGGAACACTTTTTCTCAGTACTGTGTAGTGTACATACAAAAGCCATAATGATACAATTGTCATTTTATAAAGACCTTTATAGAAATCCTAGAAATAATCTTTAGTCAGGCCTTATAGTGGGATGAGTGACTGCGGTGGAACGGTATGCGTGAACATGCCAAGGATTTCATCTCCCATTTTACGGGGATTGCCAGTCCTTTCCCAGAACTCTTGAATTACATTTAACATATTTGCTTCCTACTTCCCCATGTACATAAGGAAATAAGCCTTTGTAAAGCAAAAAATAAGCAGTCAGACCGGCTCTCTTACATACATATAGATGAGTGAGTCATTTAGACATTCGGTGAGGCCTGACTGTTTGTGTTCTCGCTCTCTGTGAAAAGACCAAGCTAACTGCGAGTTATTTCAGTCTAATCCTCATGTTTGCTGCGTTGTCATGAAGGAGGATAGCTGGTGGACCTTTAAGCCAACTAACAGGAAGTTTCTTATCGCCGCTACAACCTCCGACAGATAAACTATCTGTTTAAAACAGAGCTCTTGTGACTCCTCAGCCCTCTCTGAAAGACATGTATGTTCTCCCAGGCACCGGAGTGAGTGTAAGTTTTGGCAACCCAAATAGTGGGTCATGTGTAAAGCAGAGCCACATGGCACATCCTTGTGGCAGACTGAGGCAGCCATCTGTTTGCACCAGAAGTCTCTAGTTTCGTGGCCAATTTCACCATGCGGCGAAGTACGGTAGAGTGCTCCGGCCAAGCACAAAGTGATGTTTGTTTGCAGTTTAATCTTTGGCTAAGTAAATGAAAAGGGAACCTTCTTTGTGTCCTCTGAGGCCCAACACAAATTAAAGGTCATCTGTCTGTCATGTGGTCACATTAAAAAAATAAAAATAAAATGATAGAGGAGGAGGCGCTGCTGGGAACTGCCTTAGTCTGGTATGCCATTCACCCATGGCCATATGCTGCTTCCTGTCAGAAATCTTTCAGTAAGTTAAAGAGAATGTCTCTACGTTTGAAAAATACTTTGAATTGGCCTGAGACGTCTATATTACACAACAAAGAATAAAATCTTCAACCTTTTTACGTTTTCTGTCAAACCGTGATGGATTTTGTTGGGATTTAATGCGATGAACCGACATAAAATAACCAAACTGTGATATGGAAAGGAATGTTTTACTTATAAACATCCGAAATTGTCATGATGAGTGTGGTGATGATTGACCCAAATACAGTAGACAGAGGCACTGAGTAGATTTTGTAGTTTTAATAAAACTAATTAACAGAAAAAAAAGAAGAAAACAACTGAAAAGAAACCTCAAGGAGCCAGAGCTGAACAAAAAAATACAAAGACAGGGGAAAAGATGGCAGGATACTGCCGGGAAAATAAAGGGAGGAACCATTGAGGAGTGAGAGCAGGAGAAGTGTTTAAATACCGTGAGGACGAATGTTGGAAGAAAAGACCAGAGCGAACGGTTTGCAGGTGTGAGGGGAGAGAGCAGAAGGCAGACTGAGGGGAGAGGGCAGCGAGGGGCAAAGGAGAGCAATAAAGGAAACTGAGAAAATGAATCTAAGAGTAACAAAGAAAATCAAAATAAGGAAGAAAAAAACTTAAATTAAAATCACTATGAAAACTTGAACTAAGGTAAAACAGAAACAAGGCTGATCTAATGAAAGAAAGAGACTAAGGACCACAGAATAATAATGAAACGAATCAAAAAATGAAAACCCCAAAACTACTCAAGATCTGACTGAAATGTACGGTCTGTATTCAGGCCTATTTAGTCTGATTTACCTAAATTAGATCCAGTAGAAGTGATTACCCTAAAAAGATACCAGTGACCTAATTGGTTCATTAGAGAACTTTAAAGAGAAAACACAATGGAAACCAAGGACACAGCAGACAGGTTGGGGACAGGATGAAGTTACAGAACAATATCCCTAGCTTTCAACATCTCATCTAGATGTTCACTTCTCAGTCTTTTGCCACTTCCTCAAGAGTATGTGGAAAATGTGTTGCGCAACTACACACCTACTAAGACTGGGCATCTAAATTGACACGCTGTGCACGAAAACATTTATCACAGAAGTGGCCACTAGAGAAGCAGCCCTGGAAGGAGAACTACTGGAAGTCCATCCACTATACTGAGCCTAATGGCAGACAGAAACTGAAGGAAAGACATAAGAAATCCCATTTGCAGTTTTCCTCAAGCCCTGTAGGGGAAGATGCTCTGATCATTTGAGATCAACACAGAATTTCTCTTACATGTGAAGCTTTAACATTGCATATCATTTTTGAACAATCCGTCCCCTCTGAAACATGATGGTGAAACATGATGGTGAAACATGATGGTGACAGCATCATGATATGAGGATGTTCTAGGGTGTTTCAGAAGAAACAGGGAAGCTGCAAACGACATGAGACCGATGTGCATGTTCATCATTTAAGCATGGACATCAAACCCCAGACATGCAACCTGAGCAACAATCAAATGTTTTATACACATAAATGTCCACACATGGGAATGGCCCGGTCAAATACCATTCAAATAATACCATTAAAACTGTGAGCAAAGATTTCAGCACAGACATGGACCAAAAGAATTGCAGCTGTAAATGTATTAAGTATTGATTCAGAAGGGATTGGAGTTTTTTTTATTTTTTTTTATTTTTTTTCTGCCTTCAATTGTCTTGATCTCTAGTGGAATCATTTTAGGCCACAAGAAACAGACACTCTGTTAAACATCAACATTTAGCTCTTTTATATATCTTTATATCTGGCAAAGTTGTAAAAAAAGACTTCAAATAAATAAATATTTTATTATCTGCCACATGAAGAAAAATGAAGGCTTGCAAACAAAAAAAAACAAAACAATAAAAATAACTGGGTGTTTTTTACACACAGACACATTCTTCAAAATAGGAAGGACAAGAAAACATACCATTTTAGTAAAGCAGATGTGTGTTGATTGTCTTAGACCTAAATGAGTAAGAAGGAAATAGTGGCATTAATATGGTAATTTATTACAGTGATATACAGCAACACTTCTTGGAATGACGTTTCAAAATCCGTCGATGGTTCTTTAAGTTCAAGGTACAGAAAGACGAGGTTTTAGTTACTGTTCCAAAAAAAGTTTAAACATTTGCTCAGTCTTAAAAGGTCAGTATTTTCACTTTTCACATTGCAGCGTGTTCTTCCTCTATCATTTCGTATGCACAACTTCAAGTTTCCCTTTAAATGCTGGTAAAAATAGATAAACCCTCTGGAGCTGCATTAAAAGAAAACAATTACTGTTATTCATGGGAATCAATGAATAGCTTTCAGTGGAATTTGGGATTTCTGTGTATTGTGGTCTTACTTCTCTATGGGCCATTATGGCGGGGCAGTCCAGAGACAGTACTTCAGTGTTTTCAGCACCAGAAGTGGGATGGAGCGTCATGATACAATATTCTGTCTGTTCCAGCTTGATCCGCAGTGCTTCCACTCTTTCTCAGTCAGAAGTGTTCCACTTCCTCATTGTGTATTTATGGCAAGAAAAACAACCTACATTTGGTTCTACTTAAGCAGACAACCATCCAAGAATACATAATTAGGGTTCAAACCACGCATTTACGTAAATTACATAAGAAGACCTAACTTTTTGTTACTCACTGTCTGACCAAAATTTATTCTGTTTAGTGGAATTATGACTCATTCCTTTCTACAGAACTGGTGGAACTGGTTCAAATTTTAAGCCACTTTTGCTTAGAGACAGCTTTTCTGCTCTTATCGTCAAGTGACAACAGTCACAATGCAGAGCTGGGTACAGAGCAAGGCGAGTGACCTTATGTCTTCTATCCTTTTGTCTCCATTAGTTTTTGGGCAAGAGGCAGGCCAGGGTACATCATGAAAAGATCAGCAGTTTATTACGAGGCAACACAGAGATAGGACAAACAACCGTGCACGCACATTCATCCCTGAGGGGAATTTAGAGTAACCAATCAGGACTTGTTTCATTGCGGATAATGAAGTTCTCTTTCCAGCTTCGGGCGCCATCTTTGCGAGGCCTTTTGCTTTCGTTCTGGCACATTCGTCTTCAGAAAACAGAGTCCGTGTTCTTCTTGAATCACCACATCACGGCGGTTTATGCGTGCACGGTTTGAACGGATAGATGTGGGATCTTTAAGAATCTGGTTATTGTAACCGAGGATTATCAATTTGATTTTTTTAAATGTACTTTTTGTTTTTTATTTTCCTATGATGCCATACAAGGAAGTAATGAGTCGTATCCTTGTAAACGCGTCTGCCTCGGTGAAAAAAAAAAAAATCTGTCAATATTCTACTGTCTTTGAAAACATGTTTATAAAAATAAGACAATGTTTCAAATGTATTACAAACTGAATATCTTAGACGTAGTCCGAACAACACTTTTCTGTCACTGTTAACTACATAAGAAAAACAAAATCTCCATAAATAGACTTCAAAGAAAAATCAAACAGGAAATTTTGGAGCCTATTTTTTGTATTTAACTCCATGTGGAAGGCTGAGAAAGAAGAGATTTTTTCTTCTTTTTTTTTTTTTTACCAGGTCCACGGCTGACTGATGTTAAGTAGAAATAAACAGGAATCCTCTAAACCAAAGTGTCTACCACCTTCGGCTGAGAGATCTGCATGTGTGGGCGTCTGAAAGTAGTAGGCGCCTTCTAAATTCAGTGTCATGTGGGGGGTATTCCTCCCTCTTCCGGGGATTTTACACATCAATAAATCATAAGGAATCGGGTGGGGAAAAAGGTTGTGAAACACCCTGCTCCTGGCATGGCTTAGTAACACACTTTTACTGGATCCAGTGGTTTGAATAAATCATTTATGAAAACCGGTTCAGCAATCTTACTCTTACTATAAAAAGTTATACCTCTGCTTGACTCACTCCCTGTCAATGGATTATGCCATTTAGCAGAATTAAGCTGAATGAGGTTATATAATGCTGGTGGCTTACTGCAGCCTGCGTCGTGCACGTCCTCTTTCTTTTAGGGCAAGTGCTACACTTTCAGAGGTGCCTCATATCTGCAGTGTGTTATTAACAGCAGGCATGAGTCACCAAGTGGGTCTTACGTAACCGGTTCACTTCTCCACCCAACTTGCAGCTATAGTGCACCACACCCCGAATTCATTCACACTCTACTCTGCCGCTGCCCAGCCTCTCATTGATGGTGCTGAGTGCGTGGCTCATCCTGTTCCTGTCTGCAGAGCCTATAATGAACTCAGCCAGCAGGGTGGTTTAATCTGAGTGAGGATATCGAGCACATCAGCTTCCTCGTTGGACATTTTGTGCCTTATCTTACTATTTGGTTTAGTAAAAAGAAAAAAAAGACTTTTCATGCATTACTGAGAGCAATGTAAATGAGTCACAGTGTATAAGAAAAAAATTCAGTGGGATTGTAGTTCAGTGCAGGTTTATGTTTTCTGATCCCCTGAAGCCACCAAACCAACACCTTCAGGGAAGCAGGAAAACAAAAAGAGAGATAGGAGGATCTTTCGGATGTTGTCATCAGTCAGGCCACTGACGCCAGCTGCTCACACACAGTTTATACAAAAATCCTCAAGAAGGTGCTTTTTTACAATAGAGAAAAAAATAAAAAGATAAGTCCAACAAAATAAAATGAAGTCAAGTCATTTGGAATTGTTAAATGATTCTGAATAAGAATTTCTTAATAAAAATATTATAATGTTCAAATGCTTTTATTTTTCTCCAGCTGTTTATTGCACTGGACATTACTTGTGCCTCTTGTAATAGATGGGTTGACAGTTTCATTTTCAAGCCAGCTGGAAGTATTCTTGTGTTAAATCAGTTTGGTGTTATTCATTTATTTATATTTGGAGAAGTGTAATTGTGCAAAGCAATCTGTTTTCCTAGGCTTACTGGAATACAAGCAAAAAAACGAAACAAAAACAAAACAAAACAAAACATGGCTCTATGTTGTCCTGCTGACATCAAGTGGACGTTATTATAACTGCATGGCTGGGTTCCTGATTTTGTATAAAGAGTGAGTCAGATTGATGGCTTACACAACACAGTTATCAGTATGTTACAAGGATGTTTTAGTTTTTCATTAAAAAGGATTTTGCAAACACCCCCAAGTGTGCCACTTAAGAAAAACCTAGAAAAATATGTAGATTTTTTTTTCCGAAACAAGTAAAAGTCTTGCAGACATTGAGATTCGTCACTTTGTTCTGACTGTTCAGATACTTTAGAAGTGCTAACATTTCTGCCAAACTTAAAGCTGTGCTAATAGCAGCCTTGTTATCTCTCTGTAGTCAACAGATGTCTTTTTAAGGACAAAGGAATCTGACTGTCAACTGGTGGCGCTGATCCTCTGACATGGGCACTAACATGATTAGACATAAATAGCTCCTGTGTCAACAGGCTGTGTAACTGGATACAACCATGAGAATATTTCACATGCTCAAAGACAAGATCCAATACAGAGTAGAAATTACACAGATGGATCAAAAGGAAGCAGAAGGAAATTAATTTCTAGAAAAAAAAAAAAGTTTAATGCCAGTGATAAGAAATGAGAAATGTCATATCAGGCAAAATCACTGCACTGACAGAGGAGTCTTATTGTTGATCAGATTTTGTTTATTACATGAGTGCACCTTACAAGTGCAACAGTCAAACCTGAAACACCTGGACACAATGAAATATCCTGATGGGACTTTAGACACAGAGAAACTGTACATCATGACGTGCACACTCACTGGATCCGGCGCATTTCCTGGATAAAATGATTTATTCAAACACGAGTTTATTTTGCGTTTATTTACATCTTCAGCATCTTATTAGGAACTGGACTGCAGCCTTTGAAAAATTATGTTTACCTGGAAGCATAATACAAAAACCCAACATAAATCAGCTGTAGGGGAAATAATATTTGGTCTCAGCAAACATTTTAAGTGATCTAGACAAGTTGACACAGATTCAATGTACTGAAAGTCAAAAATTGTGTCTTCAACAATGGAAGATATGGTAGAAAATACAAAAGACAAAAAAAAAAAAGAGAAAAAAATCAGATACAGTGTTTGCAATGCTGACCCGTTGTTTTCCATCAACTGCAGCCAAATCCAGTTTTCCACAGATGACTGTGGAGTCACAGTGACACTCAAAATAACTTTTATCCTCTCCAGTTCAGGGTTACTCCACTCCTTTCATGAACTCCAAGAATTCTGTAAAATAAGAAAGCCATGTTCAGAAAGCCACTTAACTTCTGCCAAACTGGTATGAAACAGCAAATCAAGGAAAGATATTTTATAAATCAATGTCCATAAACAAGATAGTTCAAGGGCAGTGAAGAAATTCTCTAACCATATATTCTGAATATGTTTTGCATGAAATTAAAGAAAATTCTGACTAGTTCACTCCCAGATATCCTCAGTGACTATAACCAAGAGATGACATAGAGATATAAAATGGTACATCTCCAGGATGGATAGATATTGCAGGAGATCTTCTAGTTCTCCATAATTAAAGCTAAAGAGACCATGTAATGTTGAATTAATGCGACCTGAAAATGAAGCCTTGAGAAACTCCACATATGGTCTTTGCTCATTTAGATGTATAATTGCCAATTAACACAACGTAGAACCGGTCTGCTAAGCAGGATCTGAACCAAACACAACACGAGACAATTACAGGACACATTATTGCTGTCAAGACAAAGACTTTTAGAAACCTTTAGAGGCTTTTCAGTTGTTACGCTTCTTTTTTCTCCGGAGTTCAAACCCCCTTACCATCATAGTCAATTTTGCCATCGTTGTTCTTGTCCCCGTCTTTCATCAGCTCTTCAATATCATCCTCAGTGATCGCTTCTCCTGTGGACTCCAGCATCATTTTCAGCTCATCCAGGTCGATGTAACCGTCTGCATTTCTGTGCAGTCAAAGCAGTGCAATTTGTGTTGTGCTCTCATAAATTTCACACAGAGCTTCAAGGGCGGCATTAGGGGAAAGTCATGTGAAAATTCATATCTTGGGCTTTACAAATTTCTGCGAAACCATGACGGGAGTAAGGAATGGGGAGTTTGTTCTTTGATGCTGAGACGAGGTGTCTGGCATACATGCTAGGGGGTGTTAGGAATACTCAGAACTGTCAAAAGCGATTAAGGAACGAACTACATGCAGTTCTCTGCAGAGCTTCCTGGCATTTTGTCAGAGCTCATAATTTGCACATGGGGAGCATACTTTGCTGGAACCACACTAAAGTGCAATTTAATAACTGGGCTGCGGTGGTTCTGAGATGAAAGCATCCACTTGTAAAATATAATTTGACTCGTCTGTTTGTCAGTTACCCCAAAGATGAGCTAGCTGCTTTTTCGGGATTCATATTTCATTGATAGTAGTAGGGTTTAAGAATAAAAACATACTTGTCAAACATCCTGAAGAGCTCAGCGAGCTCTTCTTCTGTCTTCCCTTTGCTGTCGTCCTTCATGCATCTCACCATCATGACCAGGAACTCATCAAAGTCCACTGTGCCGCTCCCTGCACACACACACACACACACACATTTCAAAGCACCTTCTCAGAGAGGAATTTCAGATAATTTAAACAATGCACAAATTACTTAATATGCAACCCTTTTTTTATTTGCAATTATTCATATTTCTGACACAAGAAGATACCTGTAGTTCACAATGACGAGCAGAAACTGTTGCGACATTTAAATGTCATTCTTATTCTTTATCTGAGAGCATGCCAAAAATGTACATCACATGTTAAACCTTTCTGAGGTAAATCCAAAACGTTATTTTCTGTCTTTGATCATCACATCACATGGAAAATTCAAGACGACTTGTGCATCATTTGATACACATTTCCCCTTTAATCCAGTCTGACACATCCTGATGTCTTTACGACCGCTGACTTTCATTTGACATTAAGCATTGAGGGTCTGGCTGATGCTCCGTTTGCACAAGACAGACCAGGTCGCTGAACTATGGGCAAGAAGAGGTCAACCATTCAGTTTCCTGTTTCGATTTACCATCTTCATCCACCTCGTCTATCATCTCCTGCAGCTCCTCTGGCGTGGGGTTCTGACCGAGCATCCTCATGACCTTCCCCAGCTCCTTGGTGCTGATGCAGCCATCCTCTGCGTCTTGCACAAAGATGTCGAAGGCGGCCTTGAACTCTGCAACACCCCAACAGTAAAGGGGAAAAAAGATTTAAAAGATATATTTGGTTGCATCAGATACATCTAACTATCCATCTCACTGTGCTTTTCTTTAACAAGCAGGAACATGATGTGAAAATGTTCCCATAAAATTCATAAAATTTAAAATAAAAATTACGCACCATTTTTCTGTTCATCTGTCAGCTGTTCAACCTGTAAAAGATGAAACGATTAAAAGAATGAACCGTTTACACAACCTGAATAAAATCTGTGCAGGTCTTCCCCTTTCTGCACTGTCTCATATTAATTTAATTTCACTGTGAACGTTTTTACTTCTGGTATCTGGACCTGAAATCTTTAACAAATGTCCCTTTATTTTATTCATGTTTGTTCTGATTATTTTTCAGTCAGAAGTGGTATTCCTGTGACTTAACCGCCACCGGCTAAACCAATGATGTGCCAAGAAATAAGATGGCAATTGAATGATTACACGTCCAATCAGCTCTGATCAATGCTAACAATGCTAAAGTAAAAGTTTGATCTTCCTTCCAGTCAAAAACTTTAGATTGGAAATACGCTGGAAAATTTTTCATTGATGCGTCTGCAATTAAAATACATACTGTATGTTTCATGTGTGGCACCCACAATGATGGGGAGCTAAAAATAGACAGCATGATCGGGAACCACAGATAAAGGAACCCGACACAGAGTGCGTTAAATTAGCATAGCACTGGCTACCACCCATAACAATGGGGCAGTAATCCTGCAAAAGCTACAGCGAAAGAGGGAGACAGCTGCTTGCATAAGAGTTATCATCTGTCGTCTGCAGTAAATTAAACAGCCATACATTCAGTTGCTCTCTTGTAAACAAACACAGTCCCTCAAGTGATGATATATGAAACGATGTATCCAAACAAACATGTTATGTACATTCTTGGGAGCCTTTCCTGTCTTAGATGTCCTGCTCAGCTGGGATGTGAGGGAACAGGACGACCGGGTCCACTGTCCAGCAGGACGGGGGGGAGAGGGGACACACACAACAGCACAGCTTTCAGGATCACAGATAATGCTGGAATCCAGTGGAGGAGGAGTTTATCTAAACCTGAAGGCCTTCCATGGGACCAGAGCACTACAGGAGCAGAATCGTTTGAGCAACTTGCCAAAATTAGCCCTGGGAGGCAGGACTGGTCCATTTGAAGTCAAGAATGAAGCAGCAGAGTGATGACCAGGGACATGTCCGCTCCCACCTCTTCTAATATGGTCAAAGATCCACCGACATGTTTGATACCAGCTGGTGATGGAAGGGACACACTGAACAGACACTGGCAGGACTCAAATACCAGCAGTTAGTCAAAAAGATATGGGACTCTTCCCAGCTAATTAAACAATCACAAAACTCTCCAAGCCTTCAACAGAATACACCAGATTCTCTCTACAAATCAATGGTAAGAGTGGTGATGTGCAAACAAAATCCTTCTCCTCCCAGATTAGCTCTCACTGAGTTTTGGGGACTATCCAGCAAAACCAAAGTGCCTCATCAGAAGGAGCTGACTGTACACACAGCGTAAAGCATATGAGCTGAGTGAGAGAACATACCGCTGCTTTGTAGATGTCATTCATGCTGGCGGCTCGTCTGCTGCCGGTCCTGACAGTGTCCTAGCACAAAGGACTGAGAAAGAGTCCAGCTTAGGGGAGGACTCTGGTTTCATCCTGGGAGGGTTTTATACCCCAAGCCTGGCACTGTCTGTCCCTCCCTAGGCAAAGCAACCTCCCCTCTGATAGAGCCTTGAACATGTGTGTACACAAATGTGTACTGATGTGTGTGTGTGTGTGTGTGTGTGTGTGTGTGCGTGCATCATTGGCCCAATCTGTCACAATCACCGGGCTCAGATAAAAATGCAGCAGCTCTTAGGGGGCACACTATGGAATGAGTTTGAGGAGAGGAGAGAGGCCATGCATGGGGAGCTCTAATCTCCAGGGAGAAGGGCTAGAGACACTCAACATTCCTCCAGACCTGAGTGAGTTCGAAAGAATTTGACTGTGGGTGCATGCAGAGGTTTTCGGACCGTGACAGGAGACGAGCAGAGCTCTGTGAAGTCACACCGAAATAATGGTACCAATACTGGCCTTCAAAGAACCTACAATCTCATGGTAAAATAAACAAAGCAGGAAGATCTATTGGTAAACACTTTCGAATCAAGTTTTACCGCTGCGACATATTGAGATCAAGGCTGCATGCGCAAAGCACTGTTGAAGGCCTTTTTATCTGATTTCTCACTACAGAGTGCAATAGCTTTTTTTCATTTTGACAGATGATCTCACGTGTTCAGCAAGCACCCTTCAACAGATGGCACAATCCATGGGGAAAGTGATGTAGAGCTGTTTAGATAGATAAGGCATTCCCAAGCCATGAGATTTTCCCCTCCGTGCTTCTAATTTGAGGTTTTCTTCCAGACAGCTATAACATCAACTAAATGTCTCAGGTTCAAAAAGACAAACCTCCTTTAAAGACCTCCTGTTATAATCTTGTGTTCTTGACGTGATTTTAGCTATTTTACATTCATGGAACTAAATGTGGGAGTGTTCCTAATTTATTCCACACCAAAATTTTATTTTATTTTTTTTTTTTAAGTCTTACTTGCTTGATTATTTTTACTTGAAATTTTCTCAGTTTTTAAAATGAATCATTAGAACCCATATGTCCCCATATGTTAGGAAAACAGGCTGTTAAATTTTTCACATGGCTGTAAAGCGCTGTAGATTTGAAAAACAAATCATGTGCAACACGGGTATAACTCAGCAGAGGGCGCTGCTCGCTACATAGAAACTACATTGAATAGTTGCACAAGGCTGCCTCCGGATATCCAATTTATCAATTGCGGGGTAGGTGAGAAATCTGGGTCAAACAAACCAAACACTTGCAGAGACATTTAAATGAAATTGCATCCACTGCAAGGCTCTGCTACCGCTTTCTTTCTTTTTTTTTTTTCTAAACCCCTTCTGAAACAAGGCCATCTCAATCACTTGACTGTGATTCTTTTTCACGTTCACGCACGTGCTTTAAAAGAAAAAAAAAAAACTTTCACAGACACACACCCGCACACACACACACACACACAGAGCATGCTGTGGCAGGCATTTTAAGTGACGAGTGATCATGCTGGTTTATAATGGGATGCTAATGGGGACTGGCACAGCTTACAAGCATCATACAGCCACTCAGAAGAAGAGAGATGGAGCTCCCACTGAACAACATACATGTCCTACTCGTGCACAGAAAGGAGCAGGTCTTGTGACAAAGACCCCCGCATCAGTGCGTGTCAGTCACGGGCACAAGTTCCTGCCTGCATGGGAAAGAAAAGAAAAAAAAGAAAGAAAAGAAAAGCAGTGAGGTGGTGAGCGGAGGGGAGGGGAGAGCTTGCGGGGATCTGAAACTATTTGTGCCATTTGTCATGATTTCACACTCAGGACACACTGCACTGCGCTGCACGCTGCTGTTTGAATTCAGAGAAGTGAATCGTCATCAGTGGCTTCGAATCAATCAGCTGAAAGTCAAAGCATGCTGATGAGTCCACACGGTCCGCCAGACAAATTCATTCTTTTTTTTTTTTTTTTTTTTGGAGATGTCTGGTGGGTGCCAAGAGTGACAAGCGGCTCCTCTTGGTGAGGAGGGGAGGCGGGCACCGGATTCCTAATGTAAAGCGTTGGTGAGCCCGCTCTGCACATTGTCTGCACCCCAACACACACACACGCACACACACACACACACACATGACGTCGAGCCCGAAGACTGGCACGCAGATCAAAGAAAGCATATGGAGTGCTGTTTCATTGGAGCCCTTCACCAATTTCCTCTTACACGGGGAAAGGCTGACGAAAGAGCCAGCCATCTCCTCCACACAGCGCAATCAGACGGCGCATCTCAAATCCACAATTCACCGCACACCGCTTTTTGAGGGGTTGCCATAGAAACTCTGCCGGGTAGTAGCGGGCAGAAAATGAGAGGAGATGAACGGGGCTATATCCCCCTCCATCGCCCTCCCTGCTTCGCTGCCACCACATTTTGTCCTCAGAGTGACTATATTATTCTCCATTCTTCGCCTCCTTTTTGCGTACGTTCGCGCTGCGAAGCATGCACGTGAGGTGTAATTCAAACAAATCTGGACAACTATCACATATAGCTTATCTGGTGTTGTTCCTGTCTGCTATTTGTTTCTAGTGGATTTTTTTTTTTTTTTTTTTTTGGGTGACATGTTTGGAAGTTTCAGTAGCGTTGGTCATCCGGAGGCTAGAGAGATTTCTGCCATCGTCTAAAACCGTTTTACGCACCAAAACTACATATTTCAAGTGTGAAACATGTCAACCTGCGTGAGCCATGCCATCTCATGCTGACAGTTCCTAATCAGCAGGGCTACATTGTGAAGATCTACTCCACTGCACAGCACCCATCATGCCAATTTAAATGGTCATGTGATGTAATGATTGGGTTGACATGCAGCTGAGCTTGAAGCTCCTCTCCTCCCCTCTGTGTCCTCACCTCCTTGATTGCTGTGGATGGTGGGGGCGCCTGGGGGGAGGTGGGGTGAACCTGTCAGCTTCCCTTTCTTTCTCTCTTCTCCTTTCCCTTCTTTCCCCTCTCTTGTTCCGTTCTCCTCTTTCCCCGCCTCCTTTCATTGATGACCAACCTGTCAGCAGCTCCTGTTGTAGCAGGCTGAGAGCGCCCTGTGTGCGACTGAATGACACAGTCTTCTTTTCACAGACCACCTCTCCTGTTGGTTTCTTTGCTATATTTATTTAAAAAAAAAATCTGTGTTTTATTTTATTTATTTATTTTTTTTCACTGCCTAACCCAAATTTATGGATTTGCCGTTAGAGACAAGGGGGAGCGATTTCTTCACTCTGCTTCACTGGCCTCAGTGGTTTGTCTTTGACACTCGTTTTCACTGGGGCATTTGGCCGTGTTACACAGCGTTCCTTAAATCAGAGCTCCAATGAGCCAGTGGCCACATTAGCTCCAGCGTACATAGATATGCACTAACTTCCAGCCAGAGGCCTGCAACATTTTCCAGTCCACTGGACCACCAAGTGACCTACCACCCTCCCCATCTCTCCCTGCCTTACCCTTCCCAACCTCTGAAATCCTGTATGAGAGGCCCGGCAAAGATTTCTTCTCAGATTTATGGCAGCCGAGGTTCCCTCCGAGCTACAGAGAAATTGTTTTTCTGCCACGTGGCGGCTAAAAGAGCTGTCAAGGTGTGCCTTTAAGATTAATCACAGGTTAAAGATGGCAAAATGCTGAAAGAAATTGTTGTAGTTTCTGATGCGATACTGAAAAACACTTGATCTTTTTCTAAGTCTGCAACTATGTTAGGTTCTCCTGTTTGTTTAACTATGCATAAACAGGGAAAAGCGACATATTCAAGTGGTCATAAACGTCTCCACATATTTAGATGTTACAGTATCGTCAATGCTTTACCGGCATCGTCTTTGTCTGAATCAGTAAAACAATAAAAACTAGTACGCATTACATAATAACCTGAAACTGTACTGTTGTATTAAGTTATATTTAGGTTAAATTGTATTAATAAATTATCTAGAGAGTGTACAGCTCATGAACCAATATCTGCTGTCAACATGACGTCAGAACTATTTATGTCAGCAGGATCCAAGCAACCCAATGACTTCCTGAGTCAGTTAATATTATTCAGGTATGCCAAGTTCTAAAAAGTTTTTAAACCACAAAAAATGTCCTGTAATATTATAATATGTCGGTTGGCAGAGGGTGGTAAGATCTACTCCATGCTTCTCTTAGAAAGATGAGAAGAAAACTCAACAGCAGAGTCAACAAATTATTATGCCCTCTTTAAAATTCTAAGCATGTTAAGTTCAGTGTCTATAAAGTATGCAAAAATTAACCATCAGCCTCTACAACACCAGGCTGACCATTACTTTCTTCTGCAATTCCACTGGGGGAAAAAAAAAAATCTTGCCTAATGCAGAGTTTGGGCTTTCTCCCGCTCACTTGGATTGTCTCTGGTAGATTTTCTACCAGGCCCATCAGCAAACAGAAGGAGAAGTTGTGCTGATTGGCCAAAAGAACGTTGTTTAACTTTCCTTTTGTTTACATGATAGAAAAAAAATGACTGTTTGGAAATATTTTCAGATAAAAAAAGTACAGTCATGGTGTGGAAATAATTTCACTGTTTAATAAGTCCATTAGCTGCATATTTCACAGCCAGCAGGATATCTAGCCTATAGCACAAAGCTGTACTAATTAACAAGCTAGACAAAACAGTATAATGCTCTGTGTAATAAGCACTTGAAAACAACAAGCTTAGTGGGTTTTTATTTTATATTTTATATTTTGCTTAAGTCTATGTTACATGCTATAACTTTCTGAAATGAAGTTTTCTAGCAGCAGATGGGACAATTGTTACTTTTTTGTTTGAAATAAAAAGAAATAAGACGATGTTAAGAATTTTTGTTAGTTCTCTCCAAATATTGTTTTAAGGACAAACTAATATTTTTGCTCAAAGTTTTCATACCATGAAAATCTTGGATCGGCTCATGATCCACACTGTGTAAAGTCGAGGACTGATGAGTTCTCACACGCTTCACCCCTGCACCAGTTTTTCAAACCCTTTCAAACTGGTTCTCTGCATTTTTTAAAATCTTATTAATTGAATGTCATATATCATCATTACACCTCTGTTAGGTGAGGCTGAATAACAGAAATGGAAACAACAGATGTAGAGTATTTAATATGTCAGAACCCACATATTTGTTCACGCTTATGCATAAGTACTAAATATAAAGTCTTTCTGTAGTGGCTTGCAGCATGCAGACATTTTGTACTTGTCGCAGTAGCTGCCTTCACCTCTTCCCCTTGAATAGCTGCTCTCTGCAAAGTAATCCGACAGCCCTTGGGGTGTCGGACAATGTCTCAGATATTCCCAAGTGAAATGAACAGTGGTGCAGCTTCAGAATTATTTAATCTAACAATTGGCTCTACCGAGAGCGAGTTGGATGGGAAAGAAGGTCAAAATCATCTTCATTCCAAGCAGTTACTGCTCCACTTTTAGTTTGACAGCTACATTTCTGAGGAAAGTAGCAACTGGAAGACAGGAAGACAGGAAAGAAATAAATTAAACCCATCCTTAGGGAGATCAAATATACATTCAATGTTTAAGATAAATTAGCAAAAACTGTATTTATCTTTTAGACAGAAAAACAGTGCATCCTAAAAAAAATAGATTCGCAAATATGTTCATACCTATTGTAGCCCATGATATTTTAAATTTTGTTGCAAAGTCTTCAATTTCAAAAAGATACAGAAAATCAAACCCTCCAATTTATGCAGAGAAGCTCGGGCTAGCTCTCTTTACAGATTTATTTGTTCTACAACTTAAGAAATTGTCCTGGATTTTCTCCAGAAGCTCCTCCACAAGACTAATCAGCCTGAAATGCATCGGTCCTGCATACGGTGTTCCTTTGTGATTCGCTCTGCCGTTTCTTGTGCAAACATACTCACGCAACCTTCTACAAATGCATGCTAATGTGCATTAATGTCCCAGAATACCCTCGCGACGTCTGTGTTACACAAGCTTGCGGAGCGCATGACCTAAAGGATGAAAAAAAAGTCCACCTATGCATCAGCTTGCATAGCTGAAGTCCAGCCTTGGGCCTCGTAGGCAGCAGTGAAGTGTGCTGTGATTTGACAAGGCTGGTGATGAGAAGCACTGTAAATATCTAGGCTGTCACGTGACTCATTTTGCGGCCTCAAGGCTGGAACGAAAGGTCAATGTTTCGTGATGCCGTCGTTAACAACTAAATTAAGTGACTTGTGTGTTTGTCCCGTTGGAGCAGATAAATACATTTGACGTGCAGCAAAACTCCACTTACGCCAATTATTTACATTTCTATAAAGCCAAACAGAAAGTGTTTAACACAGCACGAGCGCACCGAAAAGACCTTGATGTTTACACACCACATCACACACAGGCAGACAGACTAAAAGGTGTGAATCACAACCTCTGGGTTCTTCCTCATGCATGTCATGTCTGACACTGAAGGCAGCGCGTTAGCACGTCTTCATCATCTCTCAGTTGGCAAGTCGTGACCCATGTCGTTTTTACCCTGACTGGGTGCAAAAGGTTAAAATCATATATGGATTCACAAGTTGCACCCTGGAAGAAGGAATTTCAAAACGACATTCTGGATTGTTGCTTCTTTTGCAGTGCATTTCCATCCATGCAAGATTTAGCAAGAGGTTTTAAAAAGTCAAAATGAATCAAAGAGTTAGCAAAATACATCACTATTCTAAGTAAATAAAACAACCAAACAAACAAAAAGAAATTAACCAACACTAATATAAAGGATCAATCAATCACATTTTTAAAGCAATGCGTGGAAGACAATGTCACCCTGCACCAAGAGCTTTACAAGATTCACTCTGAGACACTGAAGGCTCTTGACAATGTCAGGTTCATGTGGTTGACACATTTCTTCAGCATCTCGAACACTTGAGGTCGCCTTTGAAGTGGCGAAACGGAGAAGGATCACACATTTTTTTTTTCTGTGTATAAAAAAAATCTTTTGATTATTTTCTTCAAAGTCAGAGGTTTCGCATGCACTAACATTGATTATGTCAAGGTTTGTAAGCTTCTAGTTAATCCACAACTTCTGAGCGAAATGCAGGCTCACCTGTGGAAATATTTCGAGGTAACTCCTCAAACGCCCGACGTTTCCTTCTGTGACATCATTGGAAAATCACAAGGAATCTGCCAATGCATGACAAAGAGAGCGGCGTATCGTTGGTTCATCACTGGGTGCCATTTCAGATGCCCATAGGTGGCATCTGTTCCAACAACTGCGTATAATTGTGTATAACAATTGTGTATATCCACTGTTCTCTGTCCTAGAGATGGCCCTTTTTAGTACGAAATACATGTGAGTGTCAACAAAAGCAAAATACATTGAAAAGGTGCTGGCTGAAGCTGGCGCAGTAAAACGTGTCCTGTGCTGACAAGGGATGAAAGACCACTGAGAGAGGTAGAGGTCAGTACTTCTAAAGAAAGACAAATAAGCAATGTCAAATGTTTCAAATGCTCTCAGTGACAAACCCCCCCACTTTTGAAGTTTCCAAGTTTAAAACAGCCTCCCAAACGTTTTGGAGAGAAAAAGGGAAAGTCTGAAAGCCCAAAAGCCTAAGCCAACATATGTTTTGCAGGTGATTTGTTGTGACAGGCTATCAAATCAGATATCAGGAGGGAAGAAGCAATACCCTAAAACTTTAGCAGTATAGTTAGAGTTTTTGGGTATGCATGGGTCATCCAAATGTACAATGGGGAAATTTCTGCAAAATGTCAATGAAAGACCATCTAAAGTCATAATGTAATTCCCCGGCTCTCACGTTTCGGGCGAGACCCTGGACAGGTCGCCAGTCTGTCGCAGGGCAAAGTCAAATTTATTAAGTTGTTTTTGATACAGCCTTTTCATAACAACGGAAGGTAACATAGGTACTTGACTATACTAAAAATGGCATTAAAAAAAAGAGAAAAATAATACTTTGCAGAGATTTAGTCAAAGTCTGGTCTTAAATAATCTAAAATAATAATTAGCAAGTAATCTGCTAATTAGTGTAATGAGATGCACATAAATTCTTACTTTTTGTTGAACAAATTGACAATTTTACTCAACATAGGAGGCACAAAGACCTACAAATTTTTCTTTTTCAAATGTTGGACCTTTAAGTCTGCAGTGAAATCATTGCAGTGTTTGAATTATTCTTAGCTCTGCACTAGTTTAGCTCGATGCTGCACTTGTTTTTATTAAAAATCAGAAAACACGTGTATAAGCTAGAAAATGATAGGTATGAAAAATATGGAAATAATTTAGGTTGGGATTTCTTTTTTTTTTATGTACTGTCACACTTGAGCTTTCCTCTGGTCTCAGTGAGTAAATTTCTAACTTTCACAGAAGCGCATCTTTCTTCTTGCGGCACCTGGCGCAACATTCATCACCCAGGTAACCATGTCGTTTGAGGTACAAGGCTGCTGGTTTCCATGGTTTTCACATTATACTAATTCTTAACACACAAGTTTTACATAAGCACAGCTCATTTTACATCTTTCTCTGGGAGCAGTGGGACTCGATACACGAATGAAAATAATAAGAAGACAGTTTTTAGCCGTGGCAGTTTTGCACTGCAGTGTTTGACAGCTGATGCTCATCATTTCATTCGTCATCGGCTCCGTGAAGATATTCAGGATCTCGAGTGTTATTAGAAATCCTGCTAACAACTGAAATGTTTTAATAATTAAAGGTGGTCAAGAAATTTTACATGCACAGTCATTCATTGGTTTGAATTAGCTTAGCGATTCTTTCCTTTGTCGGGGTTCTCTGTGTGCTCAGTGATCATTTCCAATTTGATTCATAGTTTCTGAGACTCCTGGAGAATCCGGTGGGAATTACATAGTGCCGTCGCCTAAATCCTCACTCGGACAAACAGCTTTTTCTGTACAAGGGATTAAACATGAGTGATTCCCTGCTGCTGACATGAAACTAATTAGCATCCTTTTGAAGTAAAACAGAAACATTCCTAAGTAAGATCAGCTTTGTAGTCATGGCTGAGCAGCCTTTCTAATAATTATTTTTCCTCATAAAGTGGAGGAAAAATAATGTTTTTTTTATTTGTTTTTTTTGCAACAGGCTTCACAACTTTATTAAAGCATTAATCAGAGAAGCAACTACGAGGTGCACAATCAATGTAGAAGATACGCTGCTCAGGTGGAGCAGACACAGTAAACATAAGAAAAATGTATTATATAATTTGGATGAATTTGTTAATAATCTAGATAATATATGCAACAATTTCATTACAAGTTAAGTTTATTTCTATAGGACCTTTCAGCAATAAAGCAGTTGAACATGATTTATTAGAGCTATTCCACAACTTCACTTTGTTTCATTGTTTTTGTGCAGCTTTAGTTGAAAACTAGCAACGTATTTCCAGATCCTCAAACTAGTACATATAGTAGATCACAGCAATAAAAGGCCTTCTGAATGCTTTCTTGAGTTTATATTTACACTTTTTATCGGTGATAATACATTCAATTTCATATTGCAATTTAAAGACATGCATCATGTCTGTCATAAATGCCACAGTTGGGTGAATACTTTAGGGTAGACAGCACTTTGAGATGTGCGCTGCACAACCCTCTTAGCGGCTCTTTTGAATTATATTTACCTGTGGGATTTGCTTTTCTGCTCGTTCCTCAGCGCCCGGTCTTAGTGCTGATCAGCCTGATGGAGCAAGTGATTACAACCATCTTTTTGCCGTAATTAACAATTACCAAAGCTCTTCTCTCCGATGTTGAAGGGCCCAGAGAAGTGGTTCGGGTTGGATTAAATCTGACGTCAATGGCAAATGCAAATGCAAATGTGACTCTCCCAGCTTTATGTAAAAGCTTTGAATTGAGAGCTTGGCAGGAAAATTTTGTCCACATGCTCTACCCCATTCTTTGCGAGAGCTGGAAGGATTGTGTGGTCTCACTGATGGGCTGGACAACCAGCTCCCTCAGCTTTGAAGTTGATAAACCCTTTAAAACCATGACAAATAGTCGCCTGCAATTTTGCCAGAAGCAAAGCACAGAAATGGAAAAAGGTAGCAGGCACGAGGAATAAAAAAATAAAAATAAAAAATTCCTCAACCACCCAAAACTATCCATCTTATAGCCAAGTTAACACTGAAGGGATTACTCTTGCAAGCCTTTGAGCTTACATTTGCTGTCTTCAACAGGGCAATTTTTTAGATAAAAAAAATAAATAAATAATCATGTGTCAGAGAAGCAGACAATAATGTCACAGCATGGCTACTGTGGTAGAACAATGATCAGGCAGCAATTTTGCTGAACAACCTCCATGTCAGTGGTGGACATAGCTGCATGGCACCGGTTAGGCAGCCAGGGTGAGATATCCAGTCAGTTTCCATAGTGATGTGGTTGAATAGAGCAGATTAGCAGGGGCAGTGTGCTGAGAAAGGATTGCAGACTGCTGTCAAAGCCTCCATTTAAAGAGTTCAGTGTCACAGCTCCTTTCTGTTTGGATATGCATGATGACGGACCTTTAGCTACTTCTGGCTCCACACACTTTTCCCTGACACAGACACGTTTCACACACAGAAACTGCGATCTCTTTCACTTTGGACCACATGCCAAAATAAAGCTGTTATTGCAAACGAGTTTACAGAAGACAATGAAATACACATATTCAATAATATAATATGAACCTTTTTGTTTCCCTGTAGCAATACATACTTTAACCTTTTTTACATTGTGTATTTGTATTTGCATTCACATGCGAGTTTAGAAATGTTTTTAGGAATCGTTATTTAGGCTACCTATTACCCATAATGGCCTAAAATGCTGTGTAGTTTTTTGTTTTGTTTTGTTTTTTTTCCCAGTAACATCTTATTAACATAATAAAAGTGAACAAGTTTCTACACAATTGATAACCGAGGTGCATTTTGTATTTATTTGTCATCAAATCATCCCTTAATTCTGTAATTTCAAACAATTTAATGAGACTTAAATGGACAAGAACAGTGGGAGGAAATAAGCAGCTTTGGGATCAAAAGAGAGAGCAGCAAAAGAAAATAACAACACAACTAATTCTTGTAATTACCTGACTGCGCCTTTGATGAGGTGAAAATTAGTCATCTAAAAAAATTGGTTCAATTTTTCTACAACAACATAGTTTAGAAACATCCTGGAAAATAGGGATGCTTGTGTAAAACCATTATTTTCTTATTTTTTTTTAAAGAACCGTTAACTGCACTTGGAGACAGACATCAGCCTCATTGTAACCTTGTAAGGACAGTCAGGTATGGACATACGAATGAATGTTTAATGCACTCTTAATATTGAGAAGTTTATCTTTAATTTGAGTGGAAGTAATCTTGTGGATATAAATGGTCTGTGCTTGCACAGCACTTTATCTAGTCTGGAGGATTCCAAAGCACTTCGCACAACATCCAGTCATTCACACACATGCTCATGGAGGCAAGCTACAGGACTGCAGCCACAGCTGCCCTGAGGTAGTCTGACAGAAGGTGCCATGCACCGCCACCACCGGGGCCTCTGACCACCAGCAGGCAAGGTGGGTCTTACCCAAGAACACGAAAACAGAGACGGCCAGAGCAGCGAGCACTGATTGATGGAACTACTCAGCTTTGCAAATTTGTGATGTATTTGCAGTCATAAGGAAATCATAAATAAAATGTGCTAAAAGGCTCTGACTATTGGTGACGGCGTACTGCAGGACGGTTTGGGAAGTGGGAAGAGATCTCACCGCAGCTTAGGCTACTTACTCAGGACACATTGTTGCAGGGTTGCCGCAAAGCGTTGTCACAAAGTACAACACTAAAGAAAGTTGCTAGATTTGTCACTTGTTGATAAAAAGTCACTATAGGTGTCTGGAAAGACTCTAAATAAAACAACAAAACTGATAAGTAAGCAGCAGTGCTTCTCTAGCCCTGACCCGCTCTCCTCTTCCTCACACTTGGTCAGGCCCCTTAGTGACTCGTGGCTCCGCCCACTTTGTGGGAATTTTTCTAATTTTGTCAGGGGTGGGGTTAAAGCTTCTCTAAGTGTCAAAAAAAGCAGTTTTGTGTATAAGAAGATGGCACAAAACTCCCACCTATTTGGCTGTGCAAAGTTATTATTTCTTGAAGGTATTATTTATTTGCAATACAATTTGTGCCCCTTCTATAATTTTATGGTTGATGTCTTCAGAAGATATCAAATATTTTCATATAATTCTCATTTTTTTCATGATACCATCAGTTTTGTGGAGCACACCTGTCGCTCCAGCAACAACACACGTGATGATACTGCTGGCCCACCCCCACGCTCTAAACGCATGAATGATGTTTTCTAGCTTGCCGCTTTTACCAAATCCAGCAGGCATCGTCACAAGATGTTTGCTTTTAAAGAAACAGGAAATGTTTTATACAATTTATCGTCAGACGGCAGGAAAGGATCTTTTTATTTTTTCCAAATTGGTTTCAATTGTGTATGTACTTTCCAGGTGCTTGGCATTGTACCAAACTGTTTAATCATTTAAAGATTTTTATTTTTTATAAACTAGCTTGTCAACAACAGTAAAGCATCCACACATTGCCGTATGGCGGCTGCAATATTTTTGCATGTAGCAGCATTTAAGCTGTTACTACCGGAGCAGGACAAAACATGTGGTTCTGGAATGATTTGTTTAAAATTATCCTTTAGAACTTTAAAATGCATTTTGCATTTTCCACTTTCCTTTACTTCTGTGTAGCCATATAATTGCCTTTTGACCCTCAGAAGCCTTAATGTTTATCACTAATGGACTTTTGTCAAAGTTAATTGATGATTTTTGGCAGGAGAAACTCAGCAATACCAGCAGAAAGCCATGTAAGGGGTAAGAGGTGGTGGGGGGTGGGGAGTATCATGAGGGGTGAGTGAGAACATTACACTGTTGCCTAGCAACACATGTACAAAAATTTGAAATGATTTAGAGCCCCCATACCGGTTATCATGGAGGTCATATGTTTACAAAATCCACACCGTGTGCTGACTGTCACACAGAGCTGCCAACAGACAGAGTACCTCTCTGCTGATCAGTGCGCACCGACAGGCTGATGCAGATACATTCAGATGCTGCTCAATTTCACTGGATTTGTTGAAAAAAAAAAAAAACGTTTGACTTGACTTAGCGGTAAGTGCCACATACAAATTCCTAAAAGAGGGAAAATGGTGTTTTAAAGATGCGGGATTTAACTTCTTTGCATAATTAATCCCTTTGACAAAGGTAAGAAGGAAGAGAAGTGGAAGACTCCCCAAATTTGGAGGACGCTCCATTTGGTATTCCTGAAATATCTGCAGCCAGCGAGCTCTCTGAGTCTCACATCCAACAATACCTCTACGTGACTAATCTGGCTGAAGCTGATTGTTATCAGCTAGAAATGTCCTCTCAGCTTCTTTAGCTTGTTTGTAAATCGAGCGTGTTTGGGACAGAGCGAAAGCGAGCCGGAGGAATAGAAAGAGAACAGAGAGAGACAGAGAGAGAGAGCGAGAGAGAGAGAGAGAGAGAGAAGATATGTAGGGAAGGAAAAAGGCGAGACAGAGTTGCTGATGCACTTTCTTCACAGAAATTTAGGTCACGACAAACAAAACCTTACACAGACGAAAAGCAGACAAACAAAAAGCATCTTTACCTTGCACTGTTTTTTTGTCTCAAAAGTTGACATCACAGTGTGGAGATTTGCGATGTAAGTCGGCGTATTCATGCGGTATACCTCTAAAACTCTCATCGTGTGAAGGTGTGAGGTAAATTTCATCAACCATCCCTGTGTGCAACGACTAAATTATATTTAGACTGCACAGAGAAAAACCGAGTAAGCCCTTATCTGGTTACTCTTTATTTCCCAAGTGAAAATATGCCAGTTCTCGCCCAGAACGTTAGCTGGAGATAGGCACCAGCAACCCTCCCAACCCCACTAAGGGTCAAGGGTGAACAGATAATGGATGGATGGATGGAAATATGCCAGTCTCTCCATCATCAGCCAGAGAGGTGTTAACAACCAAAGAAGAACGTATGTCAGCAATCAGAGAGAAAATAAACACATGCCAAGCAACAGAAAAATGTTTCTGACTGTAAAGTTCTGAGTGGGATCAATTCACAAGACATGTTTACATTTCATATTCATAAGGCAGACTCCTTGTCAGAGCTAAGGTTTTTTTTTGTTGTTGTTGCTATCTGTTTGCTGATTTAGGATTAGATTGATGACATTTTTCTGTTTTCTTTCCAAAAATCTTCCTACAAAGGAGTTGCGAATACTTCTTTGCAGGAATCTGCAATCTTCTCTTACCGCTCTCATTATGAGAAGGAAGAACTCATGTCAACAAAAATGAGTGATAAGCATTTTATTTCTTGTTTTTTGGGGGGTTTTTTTGTTTTTTTTTTACATCGTCAGTATTATCTTCTAATGCAAATACGGTCTTTACTTAAAACCCCAAATTCCATCGGTCATCACAATAACACGAGGGTTCGCGGTGAGGAAATGAAGCAGGATGTGTACACAAATCCAGTAGAAGGAGGAAAAACAACGGGGTGACAACATGAATAAAATATGTGGATTGCTTATGATTAACATACTAATGACTAATCATCATGCTAATTAGTTCATTTTGGGGACTGAAATTGCAGAGTGGCGCTGGAAAATATGACTCCACGAAGATGCATTTGACAAGTGAGAAATGCTCTGAGAGTTAAAGGGAGACAGATGGGCAGACAAAGCTATCGATTTAAAGCGAAGCTGTGTTTAGATTTTGTCAGCATCAGTGGAGGTAGAACCAGAAATTTGTAGCAACAGTGTTTGTGACACTTTAAAATGTCACGTTGTTTTCTTTCTTGCATTTCCTGTTTTTCTTTAGGCTACATGGCTTTGCAAAGGTAAATCATCAAAGGGTTTCTGTGATTTTTTTTTCCACAAATGAAAGCTGAGTGAGTTGCATGCATTTGCATTCAGCCCCTTTCATCGATACTTTGTAGGCGCTCCTTTTCAGCAACTGAAGCTGCATGTCTCTTTGCATAACATCTAATCAAATTGGATAGATAGCATATGCTAACATCAATCTTCAGGGCTCACCACAGGTTCACAATTGCATTTAGACCTGAACTTTAAGTTATTCTAACACATAAACATGCTGTGGTCTAAAGCCCTGAATTGCGGCTCTGGTTGTATGTTTACGGCTGTTTTCCTGCTGGTAGATGAACTCCAGCCACAGCCGCCAACAGGTTTTATTCCAGGATCGTCCATATTCAGCTCCATCCATCCTTCCATCGGCTCTGACCGCCTCCCCTGTCCCTGCTGGCAAAATGTGTCCTCACATCATGCTGCTGCCGTCACCGTGTTCCACTATGGGGATGTTATGTTCAGGAGGTTTGTAGTGTTTGTCCTCCAAGCATTTTGCTTGACCTCTGAGCATCTTCTCCCACACATTGACGATTTTCTTTCTGGGACTTCTTGTGGTTTTCATTCAACAATATTTTCTTTCTTTCTTCATTACTTTTTGGTCACTCTTCCAAAAAGACCAAACTTATGGAGTGAAAGATTCTTCCACCTGGGTTGTGGATCTCTGCTTCTCCCCGAGGGTTATCTTCGGCATCTTGGCTACTTCTTTGATTTATGCTCTTCTTGTTTGTCTTGGCAGCCATTTCAACCTTTGTCATTCTCTTGTCCTCTTTGGATGATGGAAGGAGAATCTTGGCTTCATCAGATCATCTCCAAAGCCTGGAGAAATAATTCATAACCTAACCGTGCTTTGAACTTGTTCACAGCTTCAGCGAGGTGCGTTTATTGGTCTTCATGATGCTGTTAATGTTCTCCCACAAAATCACGAAAAATATTCGTTTTTCAACAACTTTGGCCTTTTTCTAAATATTTTTTTTAAGGTATGTGTTTATGTCTTGTACAAAAAACATAAGACAAATTACCAGACGGAAACAGTTTCACCCTTTTACAAATTCTTCTCGTCATCCTTACACAGATTTTACAGCCACTGGGCCTGTAAAATGGGGAACTAGCGGTTCAGTCTAAGCGGCACACTGAAAGCCATTAAAAAGAGAGGACAAGTAATTCCAGCCTAATGGAGCACATACGGCAGGCACAAGGAGCCACATGAAGGCTTCCTGCTGAAATGAAAAAAAAAAGACTGAGGGTCCGCCGGTGGAAAAGTGCAGCGAGATAAATCATAAAGCTCCGGGGTTCAGGGGTCAGCTGGCCGGGTGTGCATGTCACCAGCCCCATTGGACACGCCTGCGTGCTCCATCAGCAGGTGTATAAATATGTGTCATGTTTCACACTTTCATGTCTGCAGGGACAGCAAACCAGATGGGATTTTAAATGCTGCATTTCATGTGGCAACATTTAGTGGGTTAGTTCACCCCTCATTGGTTTACCATCTGGTGCCCTCTCAGCCCCACGATAGGAGAGGAGCGTTCACACCGCACTTGTAAACGCTCCCGATGTCTCTCTGTGCCAGAGCGCATTTCCAGCAGTTTACATCGCAGTGTGCGCCGCGCCGCCTCCTACACAACTCTTAAAAAGGTGTATTTCTGCGAGAACACGTGCTTCATGTGGGACACAAAGTAAGAGCGTGGAGGCAAATGGCAAAAGCTTCAAGTAAAAAATAAAAAAAAGAGGAAAAAGAAGTTGCAAGAAAATCAAACAAGTTGACTCGCTTATTAAGCAAATCACTTACCAGAGAGTTAGATCCTCTTGTTTTCTGTCTTGTCTTCTTCTACTTTCCATATTTTATTTATTTTTTTTTTTACGACAAGCAAAATTTAAAAAGCAGGAAAAGGAGAAAATTCGGCGCATTCCTCTCGGCGCTGTTTCCATCTTTTGCATTTTCTTTACTTTTTAAAAAGAATAATTGCCAGAGTTTATGCTCTTCCAGTTTATCCTACTCATATCATCCCAGCACTCGTGAAGGCGTCGGGTTTACAGGCTGAGTTAGACAGCCAGTCACTGTTCCCTCCCTTTCTTTTATTGACGGGCTCCCTTTATCTCAATTTGCCAAGAATTGCCAGACAGCCGCCGACTGGCCTCAGCCTCCAAAATGCACTACGCGTTTGGACACGACGGGGCTGCGTTATATTTACCCCTCATATGTTGCCATTTTGCACCTCGGCCATATTCTAATACTGGTGGGGGGTGGGGGGAGGAAGAGGATGAGAGGAGGATTCGGGGGGGTGGGGGGGGGCTCACATTTCGAACTGCTTGGTGTCAATGCACACAATAAATAAATAAATAAATAAATAAATAAATAAATAAATAAATATAAAAATGTTTCATTTTAATATTTGGTAACATTCTTAAAACTTTCCAGCGTTTTTGGAAAATGTACTTCCAAAAAAAATAGAAAAAGAAAAGAAAATAATCCAAACTTGAACGGAGTGAAACCAAAATAATGTGATCTCGGCTCAGCCTATAGATGAGACTGAGGATGAGGAGGGGAGGTAAGGGGGGCGGAGAGGGGGGCGACTTTGAGATGACATTGAGGCTGTGTAGATGGGAGTTGAGTCTCTGGTTGTTGATGTTAGACAGTCGCACAAGGCGAAGCGGCTGCTGCCCGTGTTAATTCAACCTCCTCCTCTCTCTTTCTGTCTTCTCCTCCTCCTCCTCCTTCTTCATCCTTCTGGTCTTCAGCACTGCTCCCCGCTGGACAGCTCCCGCTTGGACCCCACGAACGCCGCATGGTACCCTTTAATGTCTTTTAATGGAAGTAAAATCTATTTATGTTTCAAGACACACCGGGAGTTTACAACTTGACCCGCGGGAGGAATCTTCGGATCCCTCGTTTGGAGATTTGTGGCAGTCAGCGGAGGCTCGGCGGTGCGGATCCCAGATTCACTGTGAGTAAAAAAAAAATAAAAAAAATGTTGTGTTAAATATTTGCTGTCTATATCTGTGGGAACCGGTTAATACGCGGCTCGGCTATTTGTCCCCTCCGGCAGCAGTCGGATTGACTGGATTGAGACTGAGGCTGCTGCTCTGCTGCTGAAGGGGGGGATCAAGTAAATATTTGCACACTTATCTCAAATCAACAGTCGAACATGCGGAGCTGATTTCTGTCTGCTTGGTGTTTGCAGATGCAAAGCGTCGCATTCTGGTGCGCAGAGTTCCCAATTAACATGGCAGAATGTGTGCAGCCTGATGCGTAAAGCTTTTACGCATTTGGACATCCCTTTTTTTTCCCGTCTCCACGGTGCGTTTTGTTTTCCAGCGTGTTAGAGACGTCCATCTGTCCACGCTTACTTTCAGCTATCCACAAAAATAACTGACAAGAGAATCTGTAGGTGTTAATTGGTGGACCTCGTTGAGTTTAATTTTCATAGGCTGGACACTACATTGGTACGGTGCGTCCTGCGTGTTTTGGAACACTTTGCACTTCTCCTTAGTTTGGCACATTTAAATTCGGAATTTGTTTAGACAACCATGTCTGTTGCTTTGTTTGTTTGGCTGTTAAATTCTGTGCAAGCTGATTTGTATGGAGGCAAGGCAGCATGCCTCTGCCATCAATGATTTGACATGAATGAAAAAAAAAAATAATAATGTTCTGGTGCCAAAATATCAGAGAATGAATCAGTCTGCACTTTAAAATGCGTCTTTGGAGTTGAAAAGTAAATGATTTGTTTAAACTGCTGCTGTTGATTCAGAGGAAATGAGTGTGGTACATTCTGTGTCCATCTTTGTTGAAACAGGTAACCGTTTTTCCTGCACCCTCAAACAACCAATCACTCTATCCACGATCTTAGGTTGACAACGACTGACCAGTCGTGTTCGCACAGGCTCCATCTCCAGACATTTGGTCCGAAGGTTTAGTTGTAGAACAAAAGAGTGGGGGGGCGGGGGGTAAAAAAAAACCGCGAAGCTGCTGTCTACGTGGACCGGTGCTGAAGCCTCCCGTCCGACTGCCAGGACCTTTGCCAAATCCAGAGACATGGCGACGAACGGCACCAAAGCGGATGGACAGGTCACAGAACTGAACGAGGTGGCCGCCAACAACGACAAGCCCAAGTCCCTGGACGTGAAGACCGACAAGAAGCAGAAAGACGTCCCCGCCAGAGAAACATGGGGAGGAAAATTTGATTTCCTCCTGTCTTGTGTGGGTTATGCAATTGGACTGGGGAACGTGTGGAGATTTCCCTATCTCTGCGGGAAAAACGGCGGAGGTAAATACTTCTTTCACTGTTCATGTATGCACACACTGAGTGAGCCATTCAGATCAACGATGCACATGATGGAGCTTATAATTTATCGACTCCAGAACAAAAAAAAGCATTGCCTATGTGTGTAACCCAGTGATGACCATTATAAACTGAATTTGGCTGCATTGAATTATAACTAGTATGCATTTTAATGTATAAATCTGAGTCTCCCTACATGATTGGGCAGATTTGATTAAATACTTCTGAATATGATGGCATTTGTAGTGAATTTGTGATGCATAAATAAATTGAATTGAAGCTAATTTAATATATTTCACCTGATTTGTGCAGCTTTGCATTGTCAATTCCTCAACCTGATGCACTTCTGTCCATCCAGGAGCCTTCTTGATCCCATATTTTCTGACTCTCATATTTGCTGGGGTCCCTTTGTTCCTACTGGAATGCTCTCTTGGTCAGTACACCTCAATTGGAGGGCTTGGTGTGTGGAAACTGGCTCCTATGTTTAAAGGTACAATAAAAATAAATTCAAAATGCAAATGCAATCCTTTTGAAATTATTTTCAAAACACATCTAAATCATTTTTTGAACGTCAGGTGTGGGCCTTGCTGCAGCTGTCCTCTCCTTCTGGCTTAACATCTACTACATTGTAATCATTGCTTGGGCCATTTACTACCTGTACAACTCATTTACCACTGTAAGTATTATTTAGAAAAACAGTGTGTAGGAAAATCTCAAAACTGGTCAAAATTGGGGAGCAAATTGTATTATTATTATTTTTTTTTTTTTTACATTTTCCAGGATCTTCCATGGAGCTCATGTCACAATATATGGAACACAGAAAAGTGTTACACAAACTACTCCATTCCAGATACCACCAATCTCACCAGTGCTGTGGTTGAGTTCTGGGAGTAAGATATTGATTTTTTGTGTTTTGTTTCTGCATGCCTCCCTCAGCGATATCAAAAGATGGCCTCCTCTGCTGCTTGTTTGCTGCCCTGTGCATATAATGGTATCGTCGCTGTTTCCCTCTACTTACAGGCGCAATGTGCATCAAATGACTGATGGCTTGGAAAAACCAGGCCAACTCCGAGTGCCATTGGCAGTAACACTGGCCATCGCCTGGGTCCTTGTGTACTTCTGTATTTGGAAAGGGGTTAGCTGGACAGGGAAGGTAAATGTTTTTTGTTTTTTTTGTTTTTTTGTGTGTGTGCTTTCCAATACCTATTTATGCTGGTTTCTAATAAGAACATGCGGCTCCCATGCAATATTAAACAGTCTAATACCTGCTCATCAATCTTTCAGATTGCATTCTGCATGCTCTGGAATTGATTTTTTTAAATAAGAGACCTTAAAAATAAAACTCACGCTCCCCTAATGCCGTTCTCCCGGCCTCTTGGTTGGCTCCTCTAATTCCAATTCTCCTGACATGTTTTCCGTTCCGAGTGTGGATTCCTGATAGGAGGAGCAACAATCAGCCATACCCCCTCGATCTGGATTTATCCCCCTTTCTCGCTCGGAGCAGTTTCTCCCCCGTGTGACGCCATATTTTAAAAGTCAAGTTCATCACGTGACCATGCCAAAAAAAAATTTGTTTTGGTCACAGCCAGACCCCTTCCTCCTCCCCTTCACATCCCCCCCCCCCTCCAATCAAATAAATTGCTTCCTGAATATCTCAGAAATGTGGCTGAAGATTGACTATGTGAGTTTGTTGTTGTTGCCTTCACGACTCTCATGAAAACATATGTTGCAGCTTGAACATTTTCGTGGATTTCCACTGATCACCCCCTCACATCTTCCAGGTTGTTTACTTCTCGGCTACGTACCCCTACTTCATGCTGTTTATTCTCTTCATACGTGGGGTGACCCTACCTGGAGCCAGAGACGGAATCTTGTTCTATATCACCCCTGACTTTGAAAAGCTGAAAGAATCTGAGGTAACGGCATGCTATTATGGGATTTGTTCCTACGTGCCGCATGCTGGAGTGAGCAGAGCCCGGCCTCACGCAGCTAAACTCTTCTGCTCCTCTGTCAGGTATGGCTGGATGCAGCTACGCAGATCTTTTTTTCCTATGGACTGGGGCTGGGGTCGCTTATAGCTCTAGGTAGCTACAACACGTTCAATAACAATGTTTACAGGTAAGTGCTGCTGATGATTCATGAACTACATTTGATTTATAACATCACAAGGGAGAAAGCTGCTGATATTGAAAACAGATATTGCAGAAAGGTGTATAAAATTCGCCCCCATTCAAGGATGCTTTAAAAGACTTTAAAAAAAATGTCTGACTATTGTGGCTGTTTGGCATGAATAGAGCATCAGTCTGAGGTCAAGGCTCTTTCTTTTTGTTCTGTTCTGTAAAAACAAAAACTATTACCGTGATGCCTGAGTGTTTTCTCTAACAGCCTCTCATTCTGGGTCGCATAATCAGTTACGTAAAATAGTTCCATTCAAATTAGCTTGTTTGTCGCTTTTTATTCAATATAAGGTAATTTTTCATTTCATTCAAACAGAATATGTGTATTTCATCCACAAGGTTTTACACTTTCACGTTAAATCTTGCAGTAAAAGCACTCCCACAGCTCTTCTTTCTGGTTTACCTGCACTCTTTTTTTATGTATTTTTATTTTTTAGAAGGGTTAACATAGGATGGAGAGAAAAAGTCAATTTAAACCTTTCACAACATCCCCATTTTTTATTTCTTTTTTTAATATATATGTATATATATTATTTCCTCTCCCCAGAGACTCTGTCATTGTGTGTTGCATCAACTCATGCACCAGCATGTTTGCTGGCTTCGTAATCTTTTCCATTGTTGGCTTCATGGCGCATGTGACTAAGAAAGACATTGCGGACGTGGCAGCCTCAGGTAACTGCACATGGCAGTGGCTTCAGTCACTGTTACTCTCTGCTATCCCCAATAATCATAACATTAGCATGCTGTTTTGGCAGCTTCAAGAGTGATACATTTTACAATAATGCTTCCTATTTACTATCCAGGTCCTGGCTTAGCTTTCCTTGCATATCCAGAGGCTGTAACCCAGTTGCCCGTATCACCTCTGTGGGCCATTTTGTTCTTCTCCATGCTGCTCATGCTGGGGATAGACAGTCAGGTAAGGGGCTTGGTGATGATCTGCTCATGGGCTGACCTAAATTTTTAAAAGCAGTTACATATCATGCAGCTCACCTCTGCTCTCTGCATGATAAGCATGCAATTTGCTCCTCACAGATAGCTGTAGCTGAGCTTTGACATTAGTTGTCAAAAAAAATAAAAAATAATTCAACCTTATCACCTCCATTTGCATTGCAGGCTTCACTGTTTCTTTACTATGTGTGTGTGATTTTAATATGGCTCCAAATGGCCGTGACCAAACAAGATTTAATGCAAAACACAGAAATTACGAAAAAAAATTTCCCCTCATATTTTGGTTCCTTCCTATTTGTGTAATCAGATGTTCTCATCAGAAACGAGCAGTAAAATAAATTAATTAATAAAAAAAAAACATGCCCATTATTATTTTTTTAATTTACAAATATTAAATTGAAAATAATACTTCTGCCTTGATTCACTTCATGTTTAAGATAAAAAACACTAGGAAGGAGAAAGGAAAAAATGATCTGTTCCCGTTTCCTTGACAAGAACCTGATCCTGCGAAGTCTGACTGCGTTGTGTGCCATTTCTTCTGATCTCCACAGATTTCACCACAAAACATAAAAGGACATAAAAATAAATCCATTATCCTAAATATTAATGAGGTTGAATGAGGATAAAAATAATAATGATTAAAAACATTTGTCATTGCGCTGTGTGCCTGATTTCAGGAAAAACTCAGCCCAGTGAAATATGGGCAATGATGTGAAACTGGGGTGTGGACGGTGTCGAAATGTATAAAAATTAGCATTTTTCGATGTGGAGATAATGGATTCTTTGTATTCATGTCTGTGTTAAAATCAGCTACATTAATGTCATGTTGAGCATGTAAAATATTTGACATGATGAAAAAAAATGTGAAAAACAAACAACAAATGGATTATGTTTTCATTTAAAAATACAAATTGTTCAAAACATTTTTTTAAGACTGTAATGATTATGTTGAAATTTGTTTTGATTAGGTTTGATTTTCATTTTTTAATTTAGAAAACATAATATCAGGCAAAGAAAAATAAGATACCATCCACACCTTATACTCCAAGCTTCATTAGCTGGGTTTATGCTTCACCCTGTGACATCACAGATTACATATGGTGTTTCTCGACATGCAATATAAAATACAGCAGAAGTCTGTGTAAAATACGCATACTCATCTGTACTTTTAAAATTTTTCTATTGGCTCTATGATTATTTTTCATGCTCTTGTTCATTTGTATTTGTAAACATCTCTGAGGTGGACAGAAGTAATAGCGCCTCCTACAGTAAGAGACCAGGATGGTAGCAGAATTCTGCGACTGTCTAGTTATATGAAAAAAATGACCATTTTTTTTCTTTTTCTTTTTTGCCAGAATTTTTGTTTTTATTTGAAACATGAAATTAAACAATTAAAAACAAATCACCATTCTATGCCAACTTGTTGATCATACCAAAAATGACACGAATCCGAATCTAATATTCAGCATTTTTTCCGCTCACTTTTGTTTTTCATGACTGGATTTTGATGAGAAGTGAGAAATTACCAAAACATGCACTAATCCCAAATATTTCCAAAACAACAGAGAAAGAATCTGAAAGCAACCAGGTGCGAGCAGTACACATATTCAGGCAGATGTTTCAAGCCGCTCCTGTGATTGTGTCCTTCAGTTCTGCACCGTCGAAGGCTTCATTACCGCCCTGGTGGACGAGTTCCCCAGAGCTCTTCGAGGCAGACGAGAGATCTTCATCGCCGTTGTCTGCCTCGTGTCCTATGTGATTGGACTTTCAAACATCACACAGGTACAGCAGGGCAGTTCTGTATCAATGAGCCTTTTTCTGTGTTTTGCCTTTTCTAATATTTCTTTTTTTTGTTGTTGTTGCTATTTGTAACCAGGGTGGAATCTATGTGTTCAAACTGTTCGACTACTACTCCGCCAGTGGGATGTGTCTGCTGTTCTTGGTCTTCTTTGAGTGCATCTCCATATCTTGGTGTTATGGTGTGTTTTCTATTCTCTTTCATTTCAATATAACCACAAAAATGACTCCTGAAAAAACGAAATCTGGTCAAGTGCGAGTGCGTTGTCGTGTTTTACCTGCTTCAGAGTCTGCTCAGCCGCAAGGTCGCGAGCACTCATGTGTCATGCCTCATCATCATGCATGGCGGCTCTCGGAAGATACAAACCAGTCAGATGTGAATATTTTGGTCATGCGTTCATTTGTCCGGCAGGTGTGAACAAGTTTTACGACAACATCGAGGAGATGATTGGCTACAAACCCTGTGTATGGTGGAAATTGTGCTGGGTTGTGTTCACCCCTCTCATTGTCGCTGTGAGTATTTTGAGCTAATAGGATAGTACATCTAAAGTCACGACATGAAAGATGAAACAATAAATAAAGTCAATATTACCTGCCTGCAGCCATTCCAGGCTGAGGCAGCGCTGCCTGTAGTCAGAGGTGTCAGGATGCATAAAGCGTCTCTTGTCTCCCACAGGGAGTGTTCTTGTTCAGCGCCGTACAAATGGTTCCCCTCACGATGGGAGACTATGTGTTCCCAGGCTGGGGTCAGGGAGTGGGATGGCTCATGGCTCTGTCCTCCATGGTTCTCATACCAGGATACATGGTCTACATGTATCTCGGGCTCAAGGGCACTTACAAGGAGGTGAGATGAAAAGGTTCATTACCCCACATCCCCCATTTCATTCCTCACATCCACCGAAGTTGTAACCATTAGGGTTTGGTATCTCACTTTTCATAGATTGAAACACAAAAAACTGACCATCATATTACAGATGCGTGATAATTTCCTATTTAATCAAGATTTACTTATTTGCTGACTCAACTGAATCAGACAATTCAAATTGAAATGATAAATTAGAATGAAGCAAGGAAATAAATATTTGCAGCTAAATAACAATAAAGCGTTCTATTGTTTAAAGATAAAAATCTGTCTCATTAAAAAGCCTTGAAATGTAGAAACAGTACATTGAGCCTCAGTGGAATATGGAAAATCTGTGATGCAACAGATGTGCTTGTGAGCCAATCAGCATAGAAGATAAAGCTGTATTTTTTTAGATTGTGCACATTGAAAAGTACAGCTAAGTTAACCTTCCATTGAGGGATTCTGAATATGGCTCTTTGGTAGAAAATATCAATTTATGGACATGTAGAGGATGGAGAAACTGATCTCATTGTTAAAACAGACACTGACAGTAAAACCGACTGGTCTCTTTTTAAATATAATTAAAAATAATCTAAAAATAATGGTAGAACTTCTTTTTTTTATTCAAATGTTGCACAAAAACTTTTAAACTAGTTGGCACCATTTCTAACCAATGTGCCACACAAGTAGCAATAAATGTTTAACCATATGATCCATGTGAAATAAAATGTGCTGGACTGACTAGGTACCAAAATCACATTGAAAGTTTAATTCAGAATTCTTAGTATTATATCTGTGTTACCTTTTTCAAACAGCAGGAGTTACCACTGGTAAAATAATTACCCTTTGATAGTGAGAATGGCAATGAAAGAACAATCTTCAAGAGGTTTATTAAATTTCTTTTTACCTTCATCACATCAGAATGGGTGTGAGCATATAAAAACCCATGTAACTATATTTCAACCATTTACTTCTCATCTATGCTGCACATGTGTAGCACTGATGCAGCAGCTATACAACTGCAATGACTTAATATTATGACTTCATCTATGCATACTATGCAGCTTGCATTGATAAAGATCCACTCATCTCAGTATGCTGGCTGCTTGAAACTAAAGGAAAACTGGCAACTTGATGCATTTTTTGAGTGATTCAGACAATGACTATCTGACCACTTTGAGGCACTAATAGAATATTAATATGTCATCATCAGAGGGTTAGTTGCTCATTACATATGAAAAAAGAATGAAACAACATGACGTAATCAAGGAAAAAGTAATGTACCGCTATAACTTTAACAAATGTATTTTAAGAAAGGGAGCAGCACATCAAATGGGACACACACTTAAAACTATGGCAGGATTTGATGTTGAGTGAAATACAGCACATTTTCTAACATTTAGATACACATAATACAGATTTTTCAATTCACCAGCATTCAAACATTTGATTGAGCTAATTAAAGATGTTTACATGAGTGTAAAAGCATGTACCTCGAGGCATGGAAAGGTGGATTGAATGTACAACAACCTATTCCTATCTCTTTAAAAGTTGTACAAAATTATCAAGGAATGCAGAGACCAACACCCAGAGAAAAGCATCTGTACCTGAATTATTAGAACTAATTTTGTAAGCTCCTCTTTAGCATTCTCATTCGCTCTGTTTTACTCTCCTAGCGACTTCGAATAATGTTCCAGCCTCCCAAAGTTGTCAGGAAATGTCAGGAGAACGGACCTGAACAGCAAGTGGAAACCAACACGGCCAACCTCTCCAGCCCTGCCAATCCTACCACCCCCGCTAGCACCACTAACCCAGCTCCCGCGAACCCAGCCAGCCCGACCAGCACGGCTCCCGTAAACTCAACCAGCCCCGTAACACCTGCCAACCCAGCTCCTCCGCCACCAAACCCAGCCTCGGCTTCTAGCCCGGTAAATCCGTCGACGACTCCCGCTGCCACTATTACCACCACTGTCACTACAACCAGTCCGGTTAACCCGACTGTCAAAACTGTTAGCCCGACCAGCCCAGCTCCTAACCCAACTAGCCCAACAGAGCCCGTTAATCCCCCTAACCCGACAAGTCCGCCCTCTAACCTGACCAATGCTGAGGCCAATGTGTAGACAACAACAAAACCCTCATGGAGCATGTAGTCAAAAGAGAACATTACAAAGGACTTCCAAGATTTTAATTGATTCACCTACCTCCAGGGGCAATTTGTGATCAAAACAGATTTTCCAACCATGCTTAATTTTTCTGTATTTGTTAAATTAAGCCAATGATGTCTTATTGTTGGTTTGCGTTCTGAAAACAAAGTCAAAGACTGTTAGTGTTCACCGATACAACCGTAATTCAGAGAAAAAAAAAATGTAAACATACTGTGTAATCCGGTGATAAGAGAAAAAAAAACTATAGAGTTATAGATTA
>NW_006800128.1:1279550-1334890 GCF_000485575.1 Poecilia formosa | reverse complement strand
TTCTTAAATTAATCTCAGTGTTTTTGATCGAAATTTGCTCCTCCTTCTTCTATCTACAACGGGCCTAATACGTCGTCGCAATATTATGCGAAATATATAAATTATTTTTTTTTTTTAAATAGTTCATCACGCGCTCATTTTTTGCTTCCCAAAAAGTCGTTTTAATAGGGATTTGTATAAATAGACACAAGGGGGCAGCAATTTCCTTCCCGGTGCTTTTTCTCTTCTGTCTGATGAGTGTAGAAGAAGAAGACGTTTCTCACGTTCTGTTTGTATTCAGTAGCAACTGGCTAGGCTAAGCTAACCGGGTTGATAGCTGTCCGCAGAGATGTTCGGGTGTTTGGTGGCCGGTAGGTTGGTCCAGACTGACGCGGTACAGGTCGCCTCTGATAAATTCGTCTTTAATTTGGCGGATTTTGAGAATGTGAACCACGTGGTAGTGTTCATGCTGGGGACCGTGCCTTTCCCCGCAGGAATGGGAGGAGCCGTATACTTCTCCTTCCCGGACCCGGGCAGTGGCGCTCCTGTGTGGCAGTTGCTCGGCTTCATCACCAACGACAAGCCCAGCGCGATCTTCAAGATCTCTGGCCTGAAGGCTGGGGAGGGCGGGGCGCACCCTTTCGGCTTGATGGCCTCCGTGTCGCCGTCCGTGGCCCAGGTCGGCGTGTCCGTTGAAGCTCTGGATCAGCTGGCTCAGCAGATCCCAGTGTCCAGCGCCGCGGTGTCCACTGTGGACACGTTCATGCAGTTCACCCAGAAAATGCTGGACAGCCTCTACAACTTCGCCTCCTCGTTCGCTCTGTCCCAGGCGCAGATGACGCCGAACCCCACGGAGACCTTCATCCCCTCCAGCTGCATCCTCAAATGGTATGAGAACTTCCAGAGGAGGATGGCGCAGAACCCGAACTTCTGGAAAAACTGAACTAACAAACCAGAACCCGGTGCAACACTAAGCCACAGTGCCTATGTGGGAACAGTCTTCTGCCGTCAGACCGGACACGCTTCGTGTCCCACAGTGGAGATGTCAGACTCTCTGTGACTGTCAGTCTGTGGATGGAAGCCAGTGGAAACTCGGAGTGCCTGACTCTGTCTGAACACCTTTCATCCTGTCATCATTAACTTGTTCACATTCACTCCACTGATTGACCAACCCAAGTGATTCCTAAATAAAACCCGATCTGCCCTAAAACTCACTATGTATTCAGTTCATCCTATGAGAGGGAAGTGTGCCCTTACTGACCTCCTCATAGCTAAAGTAATGTTATAGCTGACAGCAATGGGGATTTTTTTAAATTTTTTTTACATTTCAACATTTGAAAATTCCAATTTTTAAATTTGAAATTTGCTGAGATGGTAGTTGTCTAGTAGACTGTCACTGTCTAAGCCACAAAATGATATTGCTGAAGAAAACTGGATGTTCAGGGTGCTGTATCCAAGCAGCTTAACAGAAAGCTAAGTGGAAGGATAAAGTGTGGTAGAAGATGCTCACAAGCAACACGGATAACAGCCCATTTAAACATAAAAAAATAGTTCAAATTCACAAGTCTGTGGTCTGTAGCTTTATTCAGAACATAAAGCCCTGGGCAGCCTATGGTGATGTCTGACAGTCCTTTAAGTTTGATGCTTTAATGCAAAAGTGCATTAAAAGTCCATTAAATGTTCCAACTTTGCATGAAAGTGTCATTATTTACACAATAATGTAAAGTTGGGACTTTTAATGGACTTTGGTCATTATTTACTGAATGACCCTTCATGACAACAGCCATAAACATTGATAAAGACTCATTCATGTTCATTACAGTGTAATGTCAGTCTTTTGCACATGAAGTTTCCATCCATCCATCCATCCATCCATCCATCCATCCATTTTCTTTACACCCTTGTCCCTTAGTGGGGTCAGGAAGGGTCACATGAAGTTTCGATTTTATTATTATTGGTATTGTAGTTACATAATACATACTTCAACACAGTTTCCAGTTTGAAGTGTAATGATGAATAACCCTTTAGTGGGAACACACCCAGACTGGCTGACTTTCAGGATGAGTCATGGAGTTTGGCTCTAAACTAGATGGATTCCTTACTGACAGAGTCTGTTTGTTTTCCCCATTTTGCTCCAAGGGATCACCCTGCAACACAGTGAGAGAGTTTCAAAGCAGTTCAGACTTCACAAACCCTCCAAATCAGTAAAAATAATAAAGTGCATCGATATGTTAGAGTTTGGTCTGTTAAAGAAATACAAAACAGCCTCACGGTGCATCAAGTGACTGAAAAAATAATTAAAATGAGAAATGTAAAAAAAGAAACAACTTAATACATAAATCACATGAGACCAGATATAACAGCGTATGAGATGGCAGATATGATATCATACCCTGTGAAAACATGCTGGTGCAAATTAATTGGCTGAAAACTAATTTGGTCTCATTTCCAAACTTCACAAAACAAACCTGGTATCTCAACATTCAAAGTAACATACTAACTGTGACATCTTTCTATCATTTTTACTGGTTATTTGTTTTATTTTTTATTTGTATATTTTACTGTTATGTTGTTTGATCAGTTATTGGTTTTCACTATTCTTTCATTTATTTACTTAGCTTAGTTGAGTGTTATTGGCTTAGTGAGTTTGTTGATTAAAATATTTTAACTGGAAGTTTCAATTATTTTGGTTAATAAGCGTTTAAATTTTGGAGATATGCTTTGTATTTTTTCTATAAGTTTGAGAACACTAATGTTGAAATGAATCTTTGATTTATTGTTATTTAGTATCTAAGCCTTATCAGGCAGGTATTCATAAACAGTAGCCAAGAGTGAAAACTATGTGGATATTACTTTCTGATAATCACGCAGCAACCTGGCTTACTAATATTGTTCTAAATTATTACTTTGTTAAAAATTGCCTTGGCTTTTTGTAAGTTCACAGCCAAAGTAAACCTACCATTTCCTACCACTGAATCGTAGGCAAATTCTCTCTGACAGAATGTGGCCAACATTCAGGTTTGTTTGCCACATTTCTCACACAAGCCTTTTGAGCTCCACCCTCAAATTATGCCTGGGACTCTGTTTTGGGTTAGTGATGGCTGGAACAGAACATGAACTCTGTTGTGCTGGGGGAGGAAGGGGGCGGCTCTGTGAGGCAGAAGCTTGGAAGCTGCAGCTCCAGGGAGGAGCTGCTCCTCAAAGGCAGAGCTAGGTCCAACCAGCCTTTTTGCTGGTTGGACCTAGCTGAATGGTTGGCATGGAGATTAAAGGATCCCTCAAACATGCATGAAAGAATCACGGCAACACTCCAGGTATGTTTTGATGAGGGAATAACATTATAATATGATATAAAGCTCATAAAAGTGGGTTTTAAATATTACTGGTCCTTTAAACTTTGATATACTATATAGTAGTAATTGTTGCAAACTAATAGCTTTCATTATTGTAGAACACAATATTTCAAATGAATGTATCAATCTGGGCAGATTAAGTCATAGAAGCAAAATCTGATTTTCTCACGTAACGAAACTATAAAACAACAAGGTTCAATAAAAAGGATAAAACATGAGAATCTGCTCTATAAGCACAAACATTTTGAAGATTTAGTTCTTCATTTCCACTTCCTTGTTCTGACATGTAAATCCACTTTAGTTGTTTGATTTTTTTTTTTCTTTTTACTCTGGAGTGAAATTGCAACTTCATTTAAATACAGCATTCAGGACACCAGACTTGGACATCTTTGCTTCGGACTCCACTTCATACTTGCTTTGACTTGACACGAGACAAAAAGGGGAAAACATGAAACGGCAGTTTTTCTAGAACTCCAACCAGAAACATCTGAGCTCTCACTCTAGAACAGTTCAGTTACAGATGCCAAGGGTACGGCTGAAAGTGGCTGCTAGCAAAGAGCTCTGGGATCACTTCTGAGAATTCCTGCAGAGGAAAAGATGTGAGTCATGAGAAGTGTTAAGGGTGGGTCGGAATCTTAGAATGCTCTTTGGTTCACATGGCAACGCATTTCCAGACAGAACAAAGTCCAATTCTTCAAACAAAAGTGCACAAAAGAACAAAAGTTTGCACAGCAGCACTGAGCAACACACCCAAGAAAATAATAATCAGGTTCCAACTTATGTTGTGAGGTTTGTCATTCATTTATCCTAAAATTTGTATTTATTTTTATTTTTTTCCCCCAACAGGTTTTAAAAATCACGAGAACAAGTAATCAGTAGGACACAGAAAAACATGTGCATACATAACCAAGAAGAAAATACTTTGTTTACTACTACTTTTCTGTTTGAAAAGAAGTAGGAAGATGTGAAGACTTATTTAATCCTACTGCTTATCTCAACTTAATGAAATATAAGTTAGTAGCAGGGGCTCTGCCAGGAATCTTGGGTCCCATGACAAAAAATTTAATTGGGCCCCCCCTGCGCAGCTACTGTTACAATTTCTTGAGTCTATCTCCATATTTATTAAACTTGCCGCCATGTTATGACGGTTTGCTATGAGACAGATAATCTGTGAAAAAAATCAATCTCCTCTACCTCCTCTCTGAACTACTATTGTTAGCTAAAGTAATGCGCCGTTCTGACCAAAAACAACCAATCAGAACCAGGAGGACGGTCTTGGTGTTGTTAATCATCCTCATTCACTCACTGCTAAATGTGCTAATGGTGGAGAAACAATTTATTGTTATAGGAAAACTTTATCTGCCGTCGTTGGTAGCTATGCTAACTAAACTGAGCATTCAGTTTGAATCCACATAGCTCTGTGCTATGCTAGCTACAGCACAGCACAGAGCAAGGGGGAGGGAGGATGAGCAGCCACAGGAGATTGTGATTGACAGTTCTAAAACCCACCTCCTGCTTCTGATCAGTTGTTTCTAGATAGCACTGGAAGAAGGCAGAGGAAATAATGTTTTCACAAATTATCTCTCATGCTACACTGTCACAGCTCAATGACAGTTTTAGCAAATATGTTAAAAAAAAATATATTTTTTAAAAATAAGTTACATACTGCAGCTTTAATTTCACTTAGGAGAAGACGGGTCAGGAGGGACGTGGCAACATATATGTGTAATTTAAATGCAAGCCAAGGTAAAACTGTGTGGACTGACTACAGTCCAGACAGGAGGCTGTTTTTTTATTATCATTTTATAAAGATTGTTTGAATTTCTGTCAGGAACAAATATAGTGGTTTGTTGTGTAATTCTAGAAAGAGCAAAGACACAGAGAATTTCCTATGGATTCCCTGGGACGATGCTAACTAGGTTGTAATTGAACACAGTGTTGCTCAGTTTTTACACTGGGGCAGGGGGAGGAAGAGGGTTTATGCTGGTATGGTGGTTAGAGCTGTTGTTGACTGACTCATCTGTGGTTAAGTGTGGTAAGAGGTACAGGCACAAGTTAAATATATGAATATCTTTGTATTTCTTTTCCTTAATTCATTAAATGCTACATTGGCAAACAGTAGTCTGTAGCTAAGCTATATGCTGAATGGTTGTTAATCTCACACAGTCTACTCACCTCTCTTGGAGAAAAACTGTTACAAATTCACACTCTTGTCTTTTTCTTTCTCTTATCTCTCTATTTTTTTTGAAAACTTGACTTCATTATTTTTCTAGACAGCATAGTAACTTACACAGTCATTCTTGTCTTGTACTGACTGCTGCTGAAAACGTCACCGTCAAGTGGGCCAAGCAGGAACGAACCATTTCATGCAGATACAGGGGGGAGTTCAGTGTAAATATAGATGTGTGCTTTTTGGTCTGGGAGGGGTAACATTAAATTTTTACTGCTAAAAAGAATTTTTTAAAAACCCACAATAACAGTAATTGACAGGGCGCCGATTTTATTTTAATTTCTGTTTTTTTTTGTTTTGATTGTTTTTTGTGGAAGGCCCCCTATTGTCAAGGCCCCTTAGAATTGCCCCCGATACCGCGCCCCTGGTTACTAGTACTAAAATTCATCTGAACCCATTTTCCTTTGATGGACAAAAAAACAAAAACAAACAAACAAAAAAACTTGTATTCTAGAGATGAAGGTGAAGCACAAATCAAACATTTTTTAGGTTTGGGTTAGCTGTAGCATAAACAAATGGCTGTTATGGTTTAGTTACAGTAACACGTCTCAGCAGGAAAACAGGGCGTGGCTCTGCACTTAAATTCACTCTCATGTTCTACAGCCTGACAGTGAGCCGTTCTCCAGCAAACAGGTACGTCTCTTTTCCGTTTCTTACACTCATGATTGACTCTTTCTAAAAAGAGCAAGCAGTTCTACTAAAACGTCCCTGCACAGATTTGAACTGACTCAGAGATCGACAACATTAAACTTGTGAATCGTTTCATTGAGATGTCCTGAGGCAATTTTACTCTTTACTGTAGAGAAAAAGCACAGAAACAGGAAACACTTTCATTTTGAGTTTCAAGGAAGCTGATACTATGGATTTGAAAGAAGTCTGTGAATAAAACTCCGTGTGTACAGAAATAAGTCAGGTATACACAGTAACCAGTGTACACAGATAGACATGCAAATATACAGGGAAGTGGACTGTAACCACACCCAGATCCACAGATAGAGGCCAGGAAAGGAATTTACTGAGAAAGCCAACCATTAGCTGCTGAATGAACATCTGACAGAAATGTGAGTTTTAGTGCTATGGTATTACTCGAGACACTTATGTACTTAGTACATAAAACAAACATGACTGAAATTGAGTTCACAGAATGTTTATTGTCATATCGTTTTAGAAGTGAAAACAACAACATTAGTTTGTTGGGAGGGGCTGAAAAGAACCAAAGCAAGACTTCATGCAAACAATAGCTTCCACTTCTGTGGATCTATGTGAGGATATTGGCATTGGCTGATAAATCCAGAAGTTAAAGAGAACAACATTTTAAATGAAATTACAAATGTGAAACTTCAAACTTTAATAATGGATTACTGATCATAGACATATCTTCTACCCACTGTCACCACATGTCCCAGAAATACTTGGGGTGAAGGATTACATCAGAGAGAAGATGTTATGCAATCTGTGGCTTTCCCTGGCGTGACACATGTTAGAGTTTAAAACACATTTTAAACTGATTTGAATTAAACCTGTTCAAATATCCTCACTTTTACATTTTGCATTCATATTCATTTTTAAAAAATATTTCCAGATTAATAGTAAATAGAAAAATGTTTGGTTTTTTTCTCACGTGTTGTTTATTTGCTGCTTCCAGTTGGACTTCAGTTCACAGAAGAGCATGATGGATGTAAGTCTGATTTACTTATTGGTATGATTAACAGAATTTTTGTGTTTATTGTTTTCTTTCCATGTGAATTTGATTAAAACGGAACAGATCCAACATGGAAGTAAAAGTAAAGTCTTTTATTTCAGACATGAAAAGTAAATATGATTTTAAAAGAGCCAGGGGTGGAGGAGTTAACACACCCAAGTGAAGGATTTAACAGCTCCCCTTACCACTCAAAACAGAATCTGGAAATGATCATACAGTTTGATCAAGCATAAGATTAACTCTGGTCCAAACATTAGCTTCATGGTCAACTGATCATCTACAGCTTGATTAGATTTCTCAAAATTGTTTCCCCATTTCTTGAAGTCTAGTCATGTTGTCCCAACCTTCTTCTATTTTATGTTCCTAAATAAAACATTTCAAGCTGACTTCTGAACTAATGCGCCTCATGTGATTTTCCTCAGTAGTATCTTCCAACAGAGCTGTTGCTGGCTCAGTAACAAAGTGGTTCTTATAGCAAACTGTTATTTTTATCTGTCCTTAATAGCATGTTGGCAAAAACGGGCAAAATCCATGTCATGCATATATAAACACCTATTAAAGAGATGTTATTGGTATGTATTGGAACAGATGCAGGAATATCTCAAATCATAACATCTGTCCGTCTGTCTGTCCATCCGTCCACCCATCCGTCCATTTTCTGTCCACCCTTGTCCCTAGTAAGGTCGGGAGGGGTGCTGGTGTCTATCTCCAGCGAACGTTTTGGGCAAGAGGCGGGGTCACCTGGACAGGTTGCCAGTCTGTCGCAAGTCAAATCATAATATTTTAGGCTCATGTACTTTTACATCAGATCTTATTTATAGATGTTCACTCAAGCATACTTGAATGTTTCTCACAACTGCTTGTCAGGCAGTTCCTGGGAACGTAGCCAAGGGACAGGTAATAATGGCTCCACAATAAAAGTGAACTTTTAAATGTAAGAGATGTTTATTCTAAGTTTGAAGTGCAGAAATACGACATTCTTATGAACTGGCCTAACCCCTTAGCCATGTGTCTTAGGATAATTATTTATTTCTTTTCACTTTCATGTACTACACTTACAGATCAATATGTAATTAGCAGGGTCCAATGAGTGTAGGAGACCCAGTTTTAGTGCTTTGTGAAAAAAAAAATACATATCATTATCCTGGGTTGTTTGGATTTTTATCATTTCCTAGTCAGTTAAGATTTCTGTTCTTTCACTGTAACTGTCTGCCTTTGTGTCTTTTGCAAACCACAACATGACAATATAACTACACTGAACATACAACTGTAATGGTTCAGTTCTGTTTATTTATATAGCACCAGTTCACAACAAATACTGTTATTTATGAAATCCTAGGATGCTGGATCACATTACTATTCGATTCGAACTTTATCTGACAGCTCATCTGTTGACAATAAAGCATCTTGGATTCACCAACAATCAACCTGTTGAAATATTGAAATAATGTGTGATGACCTTGAGTTTAGAGGTGTCTTTACTTTCTCTCTCTTTGCAGCTTTCAGATGCTCTTGGTGACTGGCCCTCTGGCGGCAACAACCAATCAGGAGGTCCTTGGCCTGCCAACCCCACCTGGCCAGGTAGAAGCATTCAACTATTCTTTTGTTGTTTAATGTAGGCGTACATATCTTGCACCTTCTCCTCTGTATTCAATGAACTTCACCCACTGCACTGAGTGACTGCTGGCTGTAACACTATGTCAACACTTGAATTGTCTTTTGGCTAATCTAGACATACCAGTTCCTTGAAGAGAAATAGTTTACAGACCTGTCTCTGGTTTCCACTTGTACCAAATTTTTGGTACAATCTTGGCCAATCCCTCCAAATGCTGAATGGTTTTAATTAGCGAGTGTTGATATGTACAGTAAATAATATGAATAATCACTACAAGAAAGTCCTAAAAATGTTGGGAAAGCCAATGTTTTCAGGAGATTTTAAAGATGTGGAGCCCTTAATACTCACTAAAATAGTGTTTGGGTAATTAAAATCCCCTATGTTCACTCTTCTCAAGGCCCACTAAATATCAACACTGTTCATACTGGTTGCCTCTCATCCAGTTAAGAAGTAACTTTCTTTGCCAAAGTGTTGCTGATTCCTTCCAAAATATTGAAGATTTGATCTAGATTGCTGCTGCCTTTATCTGCTTTTACTCTATGATCATGGAATCTGGAGGGATTGGAACATATAAGCTGGCCACACAGGCTTTCTGACTAGCCTCCATTTGAAGGCAGTCTTTGACCTCTTCGCCAGTCATGACATCACCAGATATTCTCTCTCTTGGATGGGAGCTCTGTTGGTAGATGATGGATGCCAGACTGACACCTTTCAGGTTCAAAAGCAATATTTTGAACCCAACGATAAGCGCTTTAACAAAAATACACCATCTATCTCCTGCCCTCTACTTCTGCTAGACAAAGCCATCTGTTAGTCTCTACAAGGTCCCAGAATGCCACTGGAGTCCGCCATTAAATTCCTGCAAGTCTGTGGTAGAAAACTCACAGATGCCACTGGTTTTTCACCCATGAGGAGAGGGAGCTTCAGGGTCTATTATGGATTAGTTTCTCACCTACTTCAGTCTTCATTTCTGACAATATCTTGTTTTTTCACAACAAAAGATTATTTGAAATATATTTTCAATATGGTGTCTGAGGTCCATAGTCAAAACATAAAAATCCAAGAATATGTATTCATATTAAGAACGACACAGATTTTTCTTTTGTAATTTTCTTGAGATGCATTTTGCCGACAAATATAGCTTTATATAAAAAAGGTGAATGGATCATTAAAAATGAATAATGGCATTTTGACTCAGGTCAGCCAGCAACCAACCCCACCTGGCCTGGTGGGCAACCTGCCCCCAACCCCACCTGGCCTGGTGGGCAGCCTGCCCCCAACCCCACCTGGCCTGGTGGGCAACCTGCCCCCAACCCGATGTGGCCTGGTGGGCAACCTGCCCCCAACCCAATGTGGCCTGGTGGTCAACCTGCCTCCAACCCCGCCTGGCCTGGAGGCCAATCCGGAGGCAATAATATGTGGCCAGGAGGGAACCCAAGTCAACCCACTGCACCTGGTGGATTCCCAAGTGGTCCTGGTTCAAATGGACCTGGACCAGCTATACCAGCCGCACCCTACAAGAATCTTGTAAGAAAACCAAAGAAAATGAGAAATGCATCAAGAAATATGGACAGAAAGGGAGATGTGTTAATTACTTTACTTTTTGACAGGCTGTTCCCTATGAAGAGAGACTGCCAATGGGAATATATGATAAACTACTGATCACCATCAGGGGAACCGTAAAACCCAATGCTGAGAAGTCAGTAACAACACTGAGGGTTTAATCAAACATATTTCTCTACTGACTGTCATATTTGTGTGAAATATAGGATGCTAAACCACAAAAGAAATCACTCTGCTTTTGTGTCCTTGTTGTCAATCAGGTTCACGGTGAACTTGTCTGCAGGCAATGATATTGCCTTTCACTTTAATCCTCGCTTCAATGAAAATGGAAGAAAGGCTCTTGTCAGGAACTCACTCATCGGCGAGAAGTGGGGGAAAGAGGAGAGGGATGTGAATCAGTTTCCCTTTGTCCTGGGTCAGCCGTTTGAGGTCAGACATTTTCTACCGTCTTGGGGAATAAAGGTGTCTGTGAATCTGCTGCATTTTCAGAGTCTAGTTCACTAACATGTTGTTAATGTTATTTTTTTTTGCAGATGAAGATATTGTGCACCAACACAGAGTTCAAGGTGGCTGTTAACAATTCCCACGTTCTTGAATACAAACATCGGCTAACCAACCTGAGATCCATCAACAAACTTGGCATCCTCTTTGATCTCACCCTTTCAGATGTTTGTGTTGAGAACATCTGAGAAGTCTTTGACATTACTGGAGATGTACTATTAAAACAAACAAGCAAAACACCTTTGGAGGTCAACTGCAAATCTATTTGAGATATACTGTGGCTCTGTTGGAAATCTAAAAAGAATCTTAAAAGAATAACATTTCCCTTATCCTACAGAGAACAGTCACAAATTCATGAAAACCAATTTTAGAACAGCTAAGAATCTTTTCTGGGTCTAAGATCTACCAGATCTTTTTAAAACACAGCAAAGGTTGTCTTTGGTGGACCTCCAGATTATCAGCTGATCTACAGCTGAAGATGACTGTTATTTCTACAGAACATTTTTAAAAAGTCTAATAATAATCCCAAGAGATTTGACCCATAGACAATCATCGCCAGGTATTCAGTGGTAATCACAGCAGATTATTCTGCTCTGTCTTTTTTCTAGATAATTTATAAAAGTTCAATCTATTGTCGATCAACAAACATTGACAAGGTTTTAGTTTTAAAAGTAAGTTGACTCATACTGAATAAAATAAATGGCTGTGTTGCTCAGTGTCTGACAGAAGTCCCGTTTTGACTCAATGTGACTCTATGTGTAGTTTCACATTTCTGTTATGAATGGTACATATTTTGAAAGGCGCAAATGTGTTTTTCTCAATAAAATGTAATGGTTTACCTGATTCAATGTTTACTTTATACTTTCTAGGTGAGAAATACAAGTTTTAATTTCACACCAAGAGATTGAAAAGAAAATATTTTTTACAAGGGTTGTAGGTCAAGTTGTTTTGAAAAAGTGTCGTATGGCAGTGCAACAGATTCCTTTGTAAAATCGCCAGTATTTTGCAAATAGCACAGAGTGTCTTGAGTCAGAGGCTCCTTCAGAACTGCTGTAATACAAACAGCTACAGTATATCCTTTATGCCAAGAGCCATTCTATAACAACTAGATGGTATAATAATGTTTAATTTCTCTTTGGAATTAGTAAAGTATTTTTGAACTGAATTGAATTATCTAAGGTGAGGTTGTGGAAGTAGTAAGTTCAGGATTGACATGAAAAAAATCACTCGACCCATGAACAATATTCAACTGTAGAAGTATATACCAGTGTTGACTTACTACAAAGAACCTCTAGTTAAGATTTTGGATCCAGATTATTGTACAAACTTTTTAAAAAATAAAAATTAAGATCATGTGGAAGAAGAAGAGAATTAAGACAAAAAAGGAGGCTAAATTAGAATTTAGTTGTTAAGTTATTTTTGATTGCATTTATAATTGCTCCTAAATGAAATGACATAAAGCCATCAGGTTTCAGAGAAGCCTGATGGTTCTCTGAAATGCACCAAAGTCTGCTAGATTTTGATGCATTTTAAGAGGGTTAGGGTCAGACTTTTATCCAATAGTACCTTTTTACACCACAAAATGGTTGTAACTGAGTGTCAAAGATAACAGACCAATATTTCATTTATTTGTTTTTTACCTTACACTTCCCTTTTAAGTTGTGACGTAAACACGTAGAGCTGCGAGTGTACGTATTTTGGTCGTTTACATTAGAGCTGCTATAAAACCACGAAGGGCGAGCTTTTTAGTGGCCAAGCTGTTTTGGAAAGTAAAAGACTAAAACAAGCAGCTAAATTAACTGACCGCAGCTTCGGGTCGGTACAAAAACAGAAACAAACTGGAAAACAGTGGAGTTTAGCTGCTGTTCCAGCTACTAGCCTAGTTTTTTGTTTTTATTTCCTGTAGCAAAGACGGAGATTCTGCCTTCTCCAGGTAAGTGTGCCTTTTCAACTTTAAATCGTTTGAATTTATGTGGAAACATACTACATTTCAACGAGCTCCTGTATTTTTAAATGCTCTGTTTGCCTGCTTCGCTGCTCTGCGCTAGCTAGCATTACAGCTAATCAATTTTCTGCGGTTGCAATGGTTTCAACTAGTCGCAGCTAACTAACTTGACCAGTTCAAGCAGTTGTTTGCTAACTGTGCCTCCGACACTTCGTTGGCTGTGTATGGATCAGCTGTGGAATGGAGCCGTTAACATTCTGAACCCAAAGGAAAGTGGCATAAGCGGGGTGGAGGTGATGAACAGGCCCAGCACGGTCTCGGTTTTCTTCGTACTGCAGACACAGCAGTTGTTTATCAGACTCTGTTCAGTGCTGTCTCCACAATCACCGACTTCTTAGCAGTGTTCGTACACAGGGCTTTGTTTTTAGAAACGGGAAAATAAAAATGGTGTATGGACGACGACACCCCCCCCCCATTAAACTACGGCTACTTCCAGGTTCCTTTCCCTTTACTACTCTATGTAAAGTAGCCAGCTGTTTAGCTTCGGCTAAACAGCTGGCTATGAAGATGCAGTCAGAAATGCAAGTTGTGTGATAAGGAAGTAAAGATTTGGCAATTTCTATCAGTTTCTGTAATAAATATATTAATAGAATAAAGTGCACCACAGTATTTTATAGAATAACTGAGGAAGTTTACTATTTTCATACCTACACACAAAGTTCAAGCAGAAATTTATTTACATTGATTTTCTGTTTTATTTAAAGCAAAAAAGCAATAATTCCTGCTGCTGCCAAAATCGTCAATGATATTGATTATTATATCAATATCATTGATATTGATATAATATCAATACTGCTGTTTAACAGCAGTATTGCTGCTGTTAAACATTTATTTATCGCTATTTTGATTTTCAGATATAGATGTCAGCAAAAAATATTCACTAAATATATAAATTATGTCATGGTGCAGAATATTATGTTCTATGTAACGCAGAGCTCTCTGTTGGGCTCAGAAATGGTTAGTCACATACAGAGTTGATTAGCAGTCTAATTGCAGCATTGTTTAATTAAAGAAACTTGTATGGTGTCATGTGGTCCTGAATGTGATTTGTTACAAATTTAGGAATAAATCCTGCAGATTAAACCAACCAGTGGACTACAACTGGGTGAATGCAGAAAGTAGCTCCTCATCTCACAGCCACAACCAAGCCTGTTCCCTTCTAAATGTCTTCTGATGTTCATCTTTGTTATTACCTGCTCTCACCCAGCAGAAGGTCTCTCACAATCTACACATGTCACTGGTCCATTCTCTAATGAAATTAAGTTACTTGTATCAAACTGTTTAAAACCCAGATTGAGTAAATTTTTTTGTTTGTTTTTTGTTTTTATGGATCGCTTTAAAGTTTCTTTAAAGCATTGAACTATTGATAGCAATCATGTAAATCAATATATTGGAGATGTTGCCTAAACCTGAGAATCTGAAATGTGAAGATGGATATGTGTAGGTGTGGCTGTTTTTTGGTTGATGTAAGGATTATAACCCATTGTTCTCTGTTGTTAGGTTAGATCTAGACAGTGTGTAGTAAGGCTTTCTGATTTCAAATGTGTGCATCCCATATAGATACTACCACTATGTTGCTAAACTTGGTTTTATGAGCTATTTTTTTTAAAGAAAATGAGGACACTTGCATAATTATCCTTAGTGTACATCAAAAAACACAAAGTGTTAAATTTAGTAGCACTTTGGAAAAATAATGGCACAAGAAAGGCTTTTTTTTTTTTTTGTCTGCAACGATTTACTATTGATCAAATTTAGGACTTAATTAACCGTTAACTGGAGTATACAGACTCAAAAAAAAGGGAACACATTCAGAGAATTAATGAAGCCAAAATTGGGCAAAAATATATACATTTTGCATGTAAGATCTATAAATGTATCATCCCCAGAAATCCTCAAGTGGCATAGTTTTACATTTAATTCTCTAAAGGGAAAAAAAACCTTTATTAAGCACCTGTTGCTATTCAGATATTAATCCAATAAATAATCAGACCAGCCCCACCCTTCTGACATTTGAACATGTTGATGTTAGGATTGTTTTTTAGCTCTAAATGATCAAGCCTTCACTAAAGAATTATTGCATTTTAGACTTGGATTTTATATGATTACATTATTACAGTTAAATGTGATCAATTTTCAGTCATCAGTGTCAAGGTAACATGGGCCAGGTCAAAGAAGAACAGACAATTAATTTGAGATTGTAGCCAAAAAAAAAAAGTTGTAACTCTTCTCATGTTATCATCTCCTGATGTGTAAATAATCAGACATGAGCATCCTCCTGTATGCTGCGCTCCAGAACATGCTTTCTGGATGATGTTGTATTGATCCCAGCTGTTTGTCCTGTAATGCACTCTGAACTGTACACCGAGATGATCAGGGCGACTCTCAGATGAGCCACACACTTCACTCACACAAATACATCAAATGAGACATGTCCATCAGATGAACAACTTGTATTTAATTTTTTGTTGGCTCTCTTCAGGAATTAAAGGCATAAAATGCAGGAATATATCTGTTTCTTTTTCACTGATAATTTTTAAACTTTCTGGCTGATATTTGCCTTCTCTAGTGTCTAGGCAAGAAGCCTGGTTGCTGAGGCATGTTTGTGAAGAGCACAGTGTTGCTGCGGTTGCATAGATGTAGAGGTCTTCAATCAGCTGTAGCTTTGTAAATAGATGCCAACTGCCAATGGATCTTAAGAGCAAATAGCTCCAATACAGTCATTTCTGCTGGGGAATCTCTTCTTTTAGGTTTCATTTAAATTTAATTTATTTGACAGGGACAATGCTCATTAATTGACATTTTTGTAAATGTTCCAGAATTAGCCAAATGGCTACTTTTCATCTGTTGTCCCTGGACACTAGCTGTGTTTCCATTGAACATATAACTGGGCAATTTGAAGCCTGCCAATTTTGGAAAAAGAACAGCTCTTTTCAGTAAAAGTTTTGGCACTAGGATGAGAAGTTTATTTTTTTGGGGGGGGCTTATAAAATTTACTTTATTTTGCAAAATGTCAATTAAAACACTTTTTTCACATCACACAAGTCACTTAATCAACAACCTGATGTTACCATTGATGCAAACCACGAAGAAGACAAGGATGATGGCATGTTTCTGCATGATTTATCGTGTGAACAAATTCACATGTGATTTTTAATTGTGTTTCTTGTTTAATGTAAACACAGCAATTGCGAAATTCAGTTTTTTTTTTTACATTAGCAAAATATTAGCAAAGTTGTGTGCATAACTTTTGTAATGGAAACACAGTTAATGAGTAATTTGTCTAGCTAAAAACAAAGGTTATACAAACAAGGTTAAAAATGACTTGGTTATACAAATCTTGTCTATTTACAAAAACAAAGAAAACTACAACACAATTATTATAAATAGTAAACTATTGTGCAGACTGGCCATGTCTGTGGAGGTGTTGCATGTGGGATACGTGAAATGTCTTGAGATGTTGTCACCACTATCAGAAGCCAGTGATAATCAGTGATTCCAGTATCACAGACCAACACTGTTCAGAAAGGGACTTTTAGAACAGCACCATATAACACATTGTTTTCTTACTGAAAGAAATACTTTTTAGGTTTAAAATAAATTCTGCACTGTGTAAAAGTTGATGATCTGTATTAAAACACAAATCATACAATGAATGTTTCAACCAAATTCTTATAATCTTTATACTATTGTCAGTTTGTAAGCTACCCTTGTGGCATCCAGTAACTCTGATCAATTTTGATGATGAAGCCCCAAAATCTATCATCTGGCCTCACTTTGCACTAAAAGTCCTCTGCCTAATGTCGCCTCAACGTTAAACATGTTCCTTCATAGTCAAGTGGTCTGTCCACTGCTAGTCCAACATCTCTGACATGGAAAACTTTGTAACTCTGAAAGGTTTCCTTGCATGTTCAACAGTGCCTCTTGCCTCACCTGTAAACAGTGTGTACTCTGGAAATTTCCACACGGGGGAATGAGGTGGATGGGCTCTGTGAAAAACTGAGCTTCGAATGAAATAAAATCATATTGGCAGTGGTTGCCATTTAAATTTTACCAGGGGTTGTCACAATATTGTCATTGTAGGCATCTTGCATGGCACAAAGCATGATCCAGCAAACATATTTGTTGTATTCCTCAGACCTTTAGGTATGTAGGGGTGACATGTGGGGCCTATTCTGATATAACACCACCCGCCGTCTACACTAGGGGTGCACCGATTGCCGTTTTCTGGTTAATCGCAGATCTTTAAGAAGCCTGACCTGCTGGGTTAGATCGATACGAACTTTTTTTTTCTTCTTTTAACCGCCATTGACAGGTGTTGGGGTCATAATACACCTTCAATCAGCCAACTTTATTTAATTAAAAGATATCAAAGAATACCCGTGAATCAATACAAACTTGTTTTTGCTACATATGAAAAAATGAAAAGTCAGCATACTTGACCTGGTGGGCAGCAATTTCTCACAGCAGAGCTAAATGGTACAGTAGGTGAATTTCAGAACTTTGTGAAGTTGGATAAGATCTGTGAAAATAATCAGTAAGTATTGGCCAATCACTGATCACTCAAAATGAAGGAAATTTGAACGGACCAATCGGGCACTAATTTGGCTGAAGATATTTCTAAAAATCAATGGTTAAATTCTACTTTGGTCACAAGTAAGGAGATTAAGCTTAAGTCTGTTTGAGCAACAATATTCAGTTATAGTTCTTTTTAAATAGACGTAGTCAGTGGTAGATGACTGAATCAAAATATGGATCAATACCACCTGGACATAATGGGCATGTTTGGAGAATGGTAGTCTGCCCTTTAGATGGTGAAATATGCACCTGCCTCTGATTAGATTTTAATAAAGCGTATCGTTCCTCCTTGTCAAAATAACATTTCTCTTGGCAAAAATTGAAATGAAACAATTGCATTTATGAGACTGAATTAAAATGTGAAGAATACAATTGTACAAGTAAATAATTTTAAGATGACTCATTTCTAGTTTAACCTGTAATATTTGAAATTTATGAAATGTAATTTTTTTCTCAAGGATGAGCTCATACATATTCATTATGAATATTTGTTTTTAATATGACCTCTGGCCTGCAGTGTCCAAACAATTAAAAAATTCAGCCCTTCCTGGAAGTTTCAATGGCCTCTTATTAAAGGCACATTAAATGGTTTGAATGCTGTAGTGGCTCTGACTGTGGAACTTTCTAAAACCTGAGCGGTAACCAGACTGAGCTGCATGTCGCTCTAATGTGGCGGTTGGAGAAACACCTATGGACACCAAACTCCAGTCCTGGAGTGGCTCTCGAGAACTGGGGTTTGACACCATAGACAAGAGAAATATTCCAGTTGTCTTCTACTCAAGCACTTCTAGAACCTTCCTGTTAATGATATGACATTATTATTATTATTATTAAAGAGATTACATTGCGAGTCAGTTTATTGTTGCTGGATTACATCTCTTTAGGACGATTCATCTATCATCTTGTAACATTTAATTCATATTTACAGGTTTTGTTTTTGTACTTCTATGTTCTATACAGAGGTAGTCTCATGTTCAGTCTGCTTTCCTGAAGTTAGTGGAGTTGGACAAGAAGCAACACACAAGATATGAAGCTTTAGAACCAGAGAAGCTTTCACATCAACCTGGATCTCACCTCTAACACCACTGGGAAATCAATATGTGCTGTCAAGGTAATCACAATTTCTATATTCTATAGGCATATCGAAATTGTGTGGTATAATTATTTTGTGTTCATTTATAATGACTTTAAAGTAGCTGCCACTTGGCATGGTAAGAGGCATCTCCTAATGAGTGGAAAACTGAGCTGGTTGTGTAGTTCCCTCTAATGCCGTCGTTTCCATTATGAGATCTCTAATCACTTCAGCTCTCGTATCCTAGTAACACATTTTAAACTGACTTTAAAAGTTGTCAAAAAGTTTGACATTGGTCAAACTTTTTGACAAAAATTTGACCAATGGATTAGAGTCCCAATGACTTCTTGCTGGCTGGCTTGTTGCCGTGTTTAGCACCATAGCCGTCTGCTTGATTTAAACAAACCAAAACATCCACACTACTGAACATATTATCCCTGCTTGGTTCATCCCCACACTCTTCCCAACATTTAATGTGAGAACCATAGAGAAGCAGATTGGTACACAACATTCTTTAAAAGTTATTCAAAAGCTGTAGCACATTTGAATTTTTTCCTTTAAAAAGATTGATCATATTTTTAACTAAATAACTTTCTCCTCCTCCCTTAGGCCAGCCATGCATCTAAGGTCCTACCCAAAGCTCCTATGCTCAGAGGTGCATTTGGATGCAGTCCGTGTTCAGACGTCATCTCAGAGGAGCGCTTATTTTGGTAGTCATCAGGAGACGCTGATGATGAAGATGTCCAGTAACCAGAGCAACATCAGCACCAGCCGTATTCCATTAAGCTTCATCTCCACCAACACACTCTGCTACAGCACCGGCGGCTCATCACATCTGAAGGCGTTGCGCGGCACCACCGGGCAACAGCTCTCCTGTCAGACCGACGGCAGATGCAGCGCTCCCCTCGGACCGTGCCGGAGTGCCACGGAGGAGGCTGATACGGTGCCGAACGTGTGGACAGTCATCAAACCTGGACACGTGCGCGAAAAGATTGCAATATTTGCTTCGGAGGCAACACGGACGGATGGGGCAGACAGTGGCGATTGCAGCTCAGCTCACTGCTTAAGCCACAGCGATCCAGTTGCAAAGGCATGTGCCAACGGCAGCACTCCGCTGGGGCCGCTCCGCGCCGTGAAGGCCAAGGGAAGTTGGGAAGAAAATCGCTCTGCCAAGAGGCGCCGCAGGTGCTTAAGCAACCAGAACCATCAGCTGGACCAGAGGAGCCACATCCTGACTGAACCAGAGCCGAGGTGCTCAGAGGGTCCCGGAGGCCAGCATGGTGAGGCACCGGAGCCAGCCAGCGGACCATCGCCAACGGAGGAGGAGCAGAAGATCTCTGTGGTGGAGATGGTAGCGTTCCTTGAGCAGAGAGTGAGCGAGCTGCAGCCAAACCTAAAACCTCTGTTAAGCCTCCAGAGGAGCTCTACCACCATCACCCTTTCCAGAAACCCCCGGCCTGAGATCAAGGAGGGAGACGAGCCAGACATCGTCAGGGTGTCAGAGATGGTGGCCAAGCTGGAGTCCAAGTGTCCGAGGAGCAGCGAAACGAGTCTGTCTAGGAGCAACAGCCTGAAGAGGACGGTGGGGCGTGTCCTGCTGACTGCTGGACAGAAGAGCTTCAGCTCCTGCTGGACACAACCCCAGCCACAACCCTCATCAGGACCACCTGAAACTCTGACAGCAGTCCGGGTGGAGCTGCCTGTACAGGTGAAACCTGCTGTCCGGGTGGAGTCCCCTGCCTGGGTGTTGCCCCCCACCCCAGCTGCACCGTCTCAGGAGGTTTCCGGGGAGATGGCGGGCCTTTGGAGTGCAGAGCAGGAGCCGCTGCCCGGCCTTCTGTTCCGGTCTTCTGATGAGACGGGGCCAACGCTCTGCACCCCCCATTACAGAACGACCTTTTACCTGGAGCCCGCCCTCCCTCCGGTCAGCGTCCCCCAGAGGTCGGAGAAGAACAAGGTCCACAAGACCATGGGTTGTCCTTCTTGCTCTGCCGCGGTGCCTCTCGGCCGTAGCGCCTCGGTGTCGCAGGACTTCCTGCGGGTGCGCCAGAGGCTGCAGCAGCTGCTGGCCCCCCAGTCGTACCTGCTGCTGCTGCCGCACCACCTGCTGGTCAACCTACTGCTGCTGCTGCCCACCCAGAGCCTCGCCGCGCTCAAGTGCACCTGCAGCTATTTCAAGTTCGTCATCGAGAACTACAGCGTGCGGCCCGCCGACTCACTCTGGGTGTCTGACCCCCGTTACCGTGATGACCCCTGCAAACAGTGCAAAAAGCGCTATCGCCCTGGAGACGTGTCTCTGTGCCGCTGGCACCACAAGCCGTACTGCCAGGCTCTGCCGTACGGGCCGGGCTACTGGATGTGTTGCCACGGTGCCCAGAGGGATGCGCCCGGCTGCAACGTGGGTCTCCATGACAACCGCTGGGTGCCTGCGTTTCACAGCATCAATGTGCCAATTTATAGGAGGAACTATCACTATGAAAGCTGAATTATTTTATGTGTGTGTGTGTAGAGCCGTATGAATAGCAGAGGGGCTGCCTCAGTCCCAGTTATTATCAGCTGATGCCTTGTCATGTGTAACCCTTTTACTAAAAATGGTTTCCAGCATCAAATTTGTTTTGTCATGACTGAAGCATGTTCAGCCCCCGAGGCTGGGCTCGTCCTGCTGCAGCAGTCTGCTGAATGTGTTCAGGCTGGATCACTAACATCCAACAGTCCTTATTGTTTTCCTGGCTGTTACCGTCTGTTTGTTCCAGCAAAGCCCTGGATAAATTAGGGATTGTGTTCAGCTTGAAGTAAACCGGCAGACTTTAATTTGGGAGTAAAACTCGGTGCAGCAGGTTGAAGTGTTGGCATTGTATTTCCACAGAGGAAAAAAAATGTCTTAATAAGAAACATCAGGATTTAAAGCAGCTAATGGTCGGATTTGTTTTGGAAAAAATGTTGTCGCTGCATGCAGTGTGGCGCCCCCTACTGTTCAATCTGACACCTTTCAGCATTTTCAGTTTTCAGACTGAGATTTTGTGTGTGTGCTTTTTTTTTTTTTTTTTTTTGATTGATCTCCTTTTTGGAAGAGGAGCATTCCTCTGGAACTCTTCCAAGTTCCAGAGTTAGAACAGAACATCACTCTGCTGCCAAAGTGGATCTTTGGTCATCTGACCAGTCAGGCTGCTAACACCAGTACTGTCTGGTGTTGTGGAGCCAGTCAGATGGCACATCTTGTGGGAGAACGATCTGCTATCATCATAGAGACATTCAGGAGAGACTCGGATAGCTGGGAAGGTAGTAAGTTGTTATACACACACACAAACACATCTGGTCTGTTTTGCATAGGATTTGTGTGTGTTCGATTTGTGCGAGTGCTTCCACTAGCTGACAGATAATCATTGTATTCCTTTGTAGGATGCGGAGAAATGTGGCCTTGAGTCTCTGAGACGATGCAATATGGAAAACTTGACAATAAAGATTATTTTAAAAATTTATAAGATATGAACATGAACTTTGTTTTTGTTTGCTGGGTTATGCCTGCTGGCTCTGAAATTTTTGCTGTAAAGATGTTATGCTTTAATAAAATGCTTTCTGCTCTTTTCTTCATGTTAGCTACTCTTATGTCATTTGACTTCCAGCTGGGGGTTTTCTGCTCTCAGACTGACTGGAACCATGTTTGGATTCAAAGTCAGTTTAAAATGTGCTGTAGCCTGGGGAAGACTGGCAGCTCTCTCCACAGTTGGATTAAGCATCAATAATGTTTGTCAATGAAGAAAGACAACGGCATTATTGGCACATGCCTGTATTCTCCAGAGAAGAGAGATTCTGAATCATACGAAAGAAGGGAGGGGTTTCATTTTATGCACAGATTTGTCTTCTCCAGCTGTTTTCCAGCTGTTTTTGGTGGATGAACAAAGGTCAAGGGAAATCTTTTTTTCCAAAAATTTGAACCCAATCAAAGATTTGTCAAATTCTGACATGACTGTTTCCCTAATCGGAGAAGATTTATTACAATAGATCAAGATCCATCTCAACCCTCCTGCTGTCTTAGCGTAGTGCTCAGGAGGATGCAGCAAATGCCACGGTCAGGCAGTAGGGAAGTGGGAGTTGTACTGTCACAACCACCACTTTCTGAAAACCACACAAAAAAACCCTTCGTTTTGCTTCGCAGAGTAAAAAACAGGTGGGGTCCAAATGACCCCGTCTCTTACGACTGTGGGAGGGTTAAAGTGATAGATGCCCAATTTTCAAGGTAAAATGGTGAAATGAAATTTCTTTTGAGTCAGTCGTGTTTGATATAAGCAGCATTTTTATAACTTATAAAATGGCACCATGAGCTTGCAGAAGGTTTTCTCCCCCCAACACTGAAGAATTAAGGCATATTAAAAGTTGCAAACTATAAGAGTTTGATGGTGGCATCCAACATTGTTGCAAATGGGAAAAAAATTGATGCAGCAAAATCTTAGTGATTTCCCTGCAGTTCCACACAGATCAGGAATATAGCCTGAAAAGAACTAAACGGGGAGCAGCAGTGACAAAGATAGAAGTTTAGTCAAAAACACACAGAGAACATGACACTTTAAAACGGCAGCAGCACACACAGCTTTATGGACACACCAGAAAACAGAATGAGTTGACAGTCATTTCATGTCCTAAGGTTCATTGAATAAATTACATTTTTAATCTTTAGTTTGACATAAACAGCACCAGGAGGTGCTGTTGCACTACGTTTCGCAATCCATAAGCTCCATTTTCCAAAGTTCCCAAACAAACTGCTTTCTGTGGACTGAGTCTCCTCTGTTGCTGTGATATCACTGAGCAGCCACCGTGTCACGAGGAACCATTCGCTATTTCAGACAGTGATTCCAGAAGCTGGAAGTAGTTGTACTTGATGTCGTATTCCATGTCATACCAAAAATTCACTGCAATGGAGACCAAAAGGAAAACAGTGAGATTCCTACTGGGATAACGTGCTAGTTTCATTACTTAACAGCCAACATGTCTGTTGTCAGAGAAAATCTTGTTTCAGCTGCTGTTAGAGGGAATATGGGTGATGTAGGTGGGCTGAAAATTCCATGTATAAATCTGTTCTTTTCCCTAATTCCTTTTACCAGTTCCATACACTTTGTAATTCTCACTAAGTATAAGAAATTTAGTTGCAGGGAATAACAATTTAGTTGGAATTCCAGAGCAGGGAGCGGACAAATGGAGTTAGAAACTGGCTGGATGAGCCATCCAGGTGTGAATCCATACCGTTTTACAAGACCTTCCTCTTACAGCAGATGTACCATAACTAACATGACGCCACCTGTCTGTCAATCCAGTGGATTTGTCAGGAACTGACCAATCGGTGTTTTTTGTCCCGAAGTAAATATTGGAAGCGCTGAACCTCTGACAAAGTTGTAATGATAAAGCCCGGCTGGCGGCTGTGGTCGGAGATTTGGTGAAAAGTAATCAGAAAAAATGGTTGAATGCTGTCAGTGAGGAGTAACAGCTGGTTAATCATATTCAAGGTTCCTACACAGGAATTATACTAAACTATAATTATTATAGATTAATAATTAAACTATATTGTCAAATAGTTCAATTTGACAATTACTTCACTAATCGATTAATCCAGATTAAACTGACAAATTATTTCAGCCCTGCTCTAATGTGTGACACAATATGCTTTCTGCTGGTGGAGACGTGATGCATTCAGGGTCTGTACCTGCGATGCAGCCGTGGGACTGCCGGACGTGGTGGAACCACAGAGATGGCAGGTACAGCATCTCTCCAGCCTTCACCGTGCAGCAAAGAGGCCGGGCTAACCGGTACTGAGGGAAGCGCTCCATGTCCGGGTCCAGAGGGTCCAGAGGGATCCAGGGAACCTGAAGCAGAGAAGGGGTGGAGTGGGCAGATAGAGGGGGCAGGTGGACGGGGTGGAGGGGGTGAGTGGGGTCAGCGAGGCACTGATGGAACACCTTCAGGAAATGAGGACCTAAACGCACCTTGTGTGAGTCCACGTTATCGATGACCTTAAACTCACCGCCGTCCTGCTCTTGGTAAACAGCTGACTGATACAGACCTGACAGAGATGGTTACCGTGGTTACTGCAAGAGATCAGGACTGTGGTTACATCAGGTGGACAGTTACCACAGCAAGATTACATGACTGTTTCCTGTGATCAGTCCTGAGCAGGGGTCAGCTGCAACAAGACCAAAAGATGATGTGAAGGTTTGTCTTTCTGACTCTGGTGGTTAACCTTTAACTAGACCAGATGTTTCCAGCAGCTGATTGCTGCTGGAGAGGATATACAGTGGATCCTGTGGTAGCTACAGTAGATGTGTTGTATTCACTGAGGGTAATATCTTTAGGGTTAATAGAAGGTCATTGGATAAATAGTAGTGATCACCTGTTACTGAAAACTGTGATCTCGGAGAACGGTTGTTGTAGTTACAACCATCAAGGACATTGAGAAACAGATGGTTACTGTGGTTACCATAAGGGATGAAGGGTCGGTCAGTGGGTGGAAGCAAGATGAAGTGTTTTTCTCCAGAAATCACACAGTACAGATTCTCGTAGGGATCTTTGTGCACTGGAAAGCAAAACACAGAACAGCTGAGAACAAAAAACAGAATTTGGACAACTGCTTCGATGGAGCAACAAGTTTTGTGCCTTTGTCCCGGTAAATCCTACTAAACACTCCAGAAAGTCATAAAATGTGGCTGTTCTACATTGTCCTTGATGAATGAAGTATATTTTTCACATGAATATCAAACACATTTGGGGCAGTCATGAAAATCAAACTGAAATCTTACTGGATGTGACAGCATTTGCTTCTCCGAGCCAAAAATTGACTGCATCTGGTGATTTCCCTAAGAGAGGGAAACAAAGACAACAACGTGACTCTTAAGCCAACAACAATAACGACACAGACGCCTGAAGTAAAACACAGCTGCTGCTGAAAAGAACCCAGAAGAAATGACCTGATTTGGATGTAATTTGCTCCTCATCCACACCAGCAATGGCTCCTAACTTAACTGACCACCAGCCCTGGAAGCCAAAACCAGGGCGCTGTCGGATCGTCCGACAATCTGAGTAAATGGAGGTCAGCAGATGCATAGGATGTCTGGTAGTTTTGACTCATTAGACAGAATTACCAGGACTGGATGGACAGTGAGTGTACGTCCTTACACAGGATCTGGACCCGATGTGACGGACAGACAGCCCTGTTTTACTGAGGGATTCTTGCCATAGATCCCAAACGTTTCCATATCACGGCCCCAAAAGAGCACTGACCTCAGCACGGGGGTCCCTTTATACAAACCCACAGACAACGCTACAACATATGTAAAGAAATGTTAACTTTTAGAATGTTTTTATTCATTGTTAGTATAAATGCTGCTGATTTTAGATAGCTACCAGTTCTGTGGTGGAAAATGTTACCAGACAACATGTGACTTTATTACCAGATAACATTTTCTTCTCATCTTCCATCCAACTTTCAGAGGCTCCCACAGCGCCTCCTGGAGGCCACCACTTTGAAAAACAGTGCAATAGATCACATGGTTTTCAAGACGTTATAATTTTGACAAAACCTTTAGCCTGGTTTAAACTGAATTGCGTCTTTTTAGATTTAGAGAAATCGTATGATGGGGTGTTGAGACAGGAACTGTGATATTGCACAAAAAGGCCTGAAGTGATGTCGAAGTATCCATACAGTGGTGCAGGTCGTGTAGGAGAGGTGTGAAACAGCAGTGAAGTGTGCTGGAGGAGGTGGAACTGCTCTGAGTCCCTTCTGGTTTGGTTTGGTGATGGAACTGACCGAGTGCTGTGCTCATCCAGGGTACGTGAGGCTCCAGGTCGTCCACTAGCTCAGGCAGCTCCTGCAGCAGGTTGGAGCACTGCTTCTGGATGTAGAACACTCCGGTTTTCTGCACCTGGAAACATTTAGTCCAGCAGAGAGTCAGAACAGAAGCCAGTCAGGTGAGCAGCAGTCCAGTACCCTGGAGCGGGCCCTACACTGCCTCACCGTTCCTTCTATTATGTCCAGCACAGAAGAAAAGCTCATCTGTCGTTCCTCAGGCATGACGAAGCGATCCCCTGCCACGGCGTCAGCATAGCCATTAGGAGTCACTGCCACGCTGATCATCTTTGACCCGATCTTCTCCCTGCGGACAGTAAGATGTGAGTTCAGTGATCCAGTAAAAATTTGAGACTTCACACAGCAGAAGCAGATTTAACTTCTTCCTTTTAATCACAGGAATCTTCAGTGTTTTCTGAGCTAAAGGAGGATGTTCATCTCAACATGTGGAGAATTCAAATAAAAATTCTTTTTTCACTGCGGACAGGTCCTTGTCACCTGAGGTATTCTGGTGTCCACCTGGACAGAGCTGGCCAATGGCTGAAGGCGTTGCGGATGATGCAGGGCTTGTTCGGGCCGATCCAGTCTCGGTAGAACTGCAGCGGCTCAGGCGGTCCCTCCAAATGTGGCACAGATTTGTTCAGGTAAAGATCTGGTGGGTGATCAGCAGTTAGTCACTGACAGACCAGACAGCAGCCAGCAACCATTGCAACACCTGCATAACTCATGATGACAATGAAATTGACACATGGAGAAGAGGAGGAATGCGTCAACCAATTAGCCTAAGATGAAAAATACACAATCCACCAGTTTCTCCCAGATTAATAGGTGAAATACCAATAGGAATACTCTGGAGAGACATGGAAGTCCCTGGAAGCAAGAATGAATCCAGACAGCTGGATCAGTGATGCTGTATGTAGAAGCTGAAGTCGCTCTGAGCTCTCAGAGAAAGACTACGGAACCTTCTAGATGTACTGAAGGAGGATCTGATAGCAGTTCAGAGAAGATGCTTAAATCGATTATTGTTGGTTTACCGATTAAATTAAGGTTCGACAAATCAAATTGTATTTTTTAGAACATTTATTCAGTATTTGAATAATTCAGTCCAGCTTTGTCAGTCTTTAAGTTGCTCTCCAAGTGCTGCTTTTTATTGACGTGCCTTCCGCAATAATAAAAGCTTTCAGAAATCCAACATCGAGTTTTAAAGCATATGTATGAATGGTTTCAGTGAAAGTTGGAGCTGTCAGTCTGCTGATCTGTGTTAGTAAACTCAGAGTGGAGATCCTTCTCACCGTGAGCCTCCAGTGAAAACTCAACCAGCCGTTCCTGAACAGACTCCATGAGCAGCTCCGTCTCCCTCTCCAACCCTCACAGGTCAGACAGGAGGAGATGTTCCGTCCAGGCTGCATGCCACCATGATGTTTCTTTTCTTTCTCTCGCTCCCTCTCTGGTTTGACTAGTTTTCCCACAGCGCCCTCTAACTGTGATGAGGATCAACTAGTCCTGAGTCAAAACAGACGTTTCTCTTCATTTTTTCGCTTATCCAACGCTTGTGGAGTTAAGTTAGAAATGTAGCATTTCTAACTTAACTCCATTTCTAACAAAGACAACATCGATAATTTGTGTTATTTAGTCTTTTATGAGAGAAAAAATATGGAGGCTCATTTTTGAAAGCCATATTTCATCAAACGATTTTTACTTCTGCATAATTTAACAAAAATGTCTTTTGAATCCTTTGTCAAAACCCCACAGAAAGTCATCCATTTCAATCTAAATTGCTATTTGGTCTCTTTTACGCACGTTGTTTGTGAGCAAACTCCTACAGCTTTTAACATGTACACTAGGCTGTCACAATTGTTTAAAAAACAATAATAGCAATAAAAAATGTCTCCCATAAAAATTTAGACACTTTTTCAAATTAGGAGTAATTTGGCAATCCTAGCTGACCTAAAATGAAAAAGGTTCAACAAGATTTGACATCACACAGAGGAAAAAAGCATTATGTCTCTCTAGTCTTTCAATATCAGGTTTCAGTTTTATTAAGCTAAATACATCAGTTTACAGTGCTGTCACTGTGTTCACCCCTCACACATTTCTTGTATTTTTGCTTTTTTGTTCAACTTAAATGTTCAGGATCATAGCTGGTAATAATTTATGATTTCATTTATTATAGCGAAAAGAAACCCTTTAAATATAATAACTAGTTGTTCCACCTCTAGAAGCAACAACCTACACCAAGAGTTTATAATAAATGGTAACGAGTCTTTATCATCACCACTGAGGAACTTTGGCCTCCTTCCTTTTTGCAGAAACTATTTAATTCAGCCACATCAGTAGATTTATAAAAATAAATGAGAGTTTTATGGTAATGCTACACTGGATTTAAGTCTGTACCTTTGGCTAAGCCACTGAAAAACATAATTTCATTTCATTTCTGAGTCATTTGGATGTGGCTGTTCTGCTGTGCTTTGGATCACTGTGACTAAAACTTCCTGAACTAAAGGTGAGAAAATCTCCTGCAGGATTTTCTGGTAGAGCACCGTTCATGATTCCATCAATCATGGCAGCTTGTCCAGATCTTGAGGATGCATAGATTAGGCCAGACCCTCAGACCACCAACAGCATGTTTGACTGTGACCATGATGTTCTGTTCCTGAAATACTGTGTTACTAATAGGTAAGATGTAACATGACACAAACTTTCCATGAAGTTGCATTTCTGACATGTAAGTCTATATTTTACCAAATGTCTTGGAGATCATCAAGATGTTTTCTTTTCTGTGAGACGAGCTGTTATGTTCTGTTAGGTCAGCAGTGGTTCTGACCTGGAAACCTTCCTATGGAGATTTCCTGGAAGCGAATATGGACAGTTTCTCCATCTTATTGTTAAATCATGACCTCTGACCTTAGCTCAGGCAACGGGTCTGTAGATTTAGAAGTTGACCTGTTCTTTTTTGTCACCTCCAGAATTTATTATCAACAAGTTCTTGGAGTAATTTAGGTTTCTTAAGTTTGGCTCAACTTTCTCAAAAAGTTCATTCAGCAGTTAAAACGGGAGACAGTTACTTTTCCACACAGGCCAGGCTGGTCTGGATAGATTTTTCTCATAATAAATACAATCACAATTTTAAAATTCCTTTTTGTATGTACTAAGGTTATTTTAATAGAATACTAAAATTTAATTGTTGATCTGAAACATTTAAAGGAGATAAAAAAAGTTTAATAAAAACAGAAGAAATCTCCCACAAATGTAACTAAGTACATATATTTTTCGTCTTCCTTATAGCAATTTTGTAATATTTTTTATACCTTTTTACTTATGCTTGTGCTTTGCCTAATTCCGTGGTCCATACTCTTTCAGCCTCTCCACAGGTCAGTATACACATGCAGACATTTGAACTAAGGGTGGATTTTGCTTATATTTCAGAGCTTCTATTTTTTTTGTCTCAGTTTTTGTTCCCTAAGTAATCACACAGTGAATATTCAGATTTGGAAGAAAACAACAAAATTGTACATGTCGCAGCTGAATCACTGTCTGCAACCAAGAAGGAAGATTTTTTTCATCTATTTTGTCCCAAAGCTCTTTTGTTGTCTCTCTGCACGCTGTTAAAATCGTGATTTTGTTTTACTCAGAGTGTTCACCACAAAGAGTTTTAACTTAATCACCACAGGAGGCGGCTATGATCCAGGTAAGTGAAGAGGGTCTGTGTTGTTTTGTTTTATGACCGCATGGTGTCGCTGTTGATCCATTAATTACCCTCACGGCTCCCGCTCTGCGTCCGAGCTTTGGACCTGCGGCATCCAGCCGGGAGGCAGCGCGGTTCATGCATTTATTTGCAGCGCTTGGCATTGATTGGAGCATTAAACCTGCAGCGCCAACAAAGCTAATGATTCTCCTGCTTGTTTTTAACAGAAACACCGCAGCTAGTTCTCCCGTTTCCACTCAATCTTTCTACTTGTATTGATTTGGTCAACAACAGACAAACAACTTTCGAAACCTTCTAAAATAAGTTCTTCTTCTTCTTTTATCTTTTGGGAAATACTGCAGTGTAATTTAGATCCCATCTGAGCGGAATGAAGGAGAATCATTATAGACGTTTTATACCTGGTTTCTAATGGGTTTTTTTTAAATCAAAGTTTTAAAGCACAAACCTCCTCCAAAAGGTCCAACTAAATCTGCTCCGGAGGGAATCCTGTCTCTCTTGTGTTTTCTTTCCAGAAACAAATGTTCACAAAACCCCGGATATATTTAATGGCTTTAGCTGTTTGGTTTTGTGTCTTTATATTTTACTGAAATAAAGTAATCTTTATAATTAAAATGGATTGTTATTATGTTGTTAAAGGAAAAATAAATAAATAAAAATTCATGTTTATGCCATAGAATTACTGAACGGAAACGTCATTTTCGTTTAGGCCATGTGGATTTACAGGTTTTAAATTTGTTCGGCTTCAAAATGATGTTTTAGCTCAAACTGTCAAGGAGCTATTTAATATAAATGCAGAGCAAAATCCAGTCGATCTTTTCCTCTGCTGTATAAAACAGACTGAATCTGATCCCAGTTGGATCTGTGAGGCGGTTCCTTTTGGCCATTAAAAGTAAAGTTTTTGTTTATTGTTCAAAAAGTTTTCAGGTGCGCCAAAAACGCCGTTTTAGACATCAACTGTTTGCGTTTTCTTATGTTCTTTATTTATTGATTAATTTATTTAGCTTATTTCGTAGTTAAGCAGAAAATAAATGTGATGAATCTACTGAAGCAATAAACATTCCCCTTGTCCACCTCACCAGGATGAATTTAATACATTTTTTTTGACGTTGTCAAAATTAAAATTTATTTTAAAAATAAACATTGCAGCATTACAGATATACCTCACAAATGCAACCCCTCTGAGTATAAAAGTCACTCAAACCAAAATGTTGCGGATGTATTTAGAAAATTCCACTTTAAGCAAATGAATTACGCCGTTAATCACAACGTGTTTTTTGTTTTTGTTTCTTATTTCAAACTTATTTTTCAATCCTAAAAAAAGAAGAAGTATTTTGTTAAAATAACACAATGTCAGTTTAAGCGCAGATACTGCAAGAAACCCTCTTTTTTTGGTAAAAATATGATGTCAGAATCGAAAAAATAATAATTTTAAGACAAAACCTGAGAAGGTGAAACTCAGAACAGTTGGTCCGTTTATTCAGAGGTCAGCGCTGTTCCTTCACTGCTGCTGTCCTCAAAGAAAAAAGACTAACTGCAGAGTGAAAATGAAATTAATTTACACGTATATATTTTTGCTTCAGAATCCATTTCATCATCTCTCGTTTCGTCACAGCATAAAACGTACAAATTTAACAGGATTTTGCAAGAGGGATAAACATATTTAAATAAGTAAAATCTAAAAACATTTGAAATAAGAATAAGATGAATAACAAATGAAATTATAATATGAAAAAATATATATGTGAAATCTTTATGCAAATCAGGCTAACCGTGTCATTTTTAAAAAGTCCTTCAGGTCTCAGGAGCCCAGAGCTGATGGGAGTCAGAAACATTTCCTGGGAGGCTTTTATGAAAACTTACAGCGTCCCACCCCTTAAGGTACTAAAGGGTCTGAATTTCTCTTAGAACCAAACAATTCCCTTTTGGTAAAAATAGTTCATCTTAAGGAACTCCAAAAAAAAAATTTCCTTGATTCACAAGATTCTGCTGAAAATGACAGATCTCATCATTATTGTACTCTACAGATTTTATATTTATATTTATTGTATGGGTAAATCAACAAGCTTGTTCACATTATTTTTTTTTTATCTTCATTTTGTTTAAGTTATTTTGCTTCATTGTGTTATTTTGTTTTATTATTATTTTTTTTTAAGATGAAGCCACACTGCTGTAATAATTAATATAATTCCTGACATCATTATTAGGATCCCCAGAAACTTTGTTAACTTTCCCATATTTTAGTGAACAGTATTTCAGGTATGACTTAAATGTTACTGGATTTTTCTGAAAGGACGGGTCAAAGGTCAAAGGGGCCGCTGTGAGCAGATGTTATTGTTAGGTCACGTGAGTTAAATTAACATGAGACCTGTGGAGACCAGCCACTGACCACTGGCCATAAGAACCCGCCCCAGCCAAAACGCGCACACACACACACACACACACACACTATCCTGTTCATTAACCACACTCTGCAAACTGTTAAGCAGTATTCAGAAGAGTGCTCTTTCTATAATAGTAATCCAACATGGCTGCTATGTGTGAAAAGCCACAGTAGCTTTGTGTGTAAAACTCTTGTCTAGTTTCCGCTAACGCTGAAAATACATCATTTCGCAATTACCGTGTTTCTGTTAAATAAGAAGCGCAACTAAAATCACACGTGAAAAAGTTTGTTCAAGTAAGACGTCATTAAAAAAACGCCACAAGCTCCCAACACTACTTCCTGTTGTCTTCTTCTTCTTGATTTCCGCCAGAGGCAACATCCGGTTGTTGATCACGTGACTCGTGTGATGCGAAAAAAGTGTTTTCATTGCCAATTTCGGCCAGAAAAACCGCTCTCCTCAACCTAGCGCCAAAACCTTGTCAAATTGCGCAGTCATAGGGTTAATGGAAACGCAGATAGAGATAACTGCAGTGGTGAACTGTTCGTTTGTCTCTGTTACCAGTTGAGTAACCCACAGCCTCTGGTGCTGAACATGTTCTGTTACTGGATGAATACTGACAGAAACACGTTTTTATCGGCTTGTTCAGTGAACTGGAGTTCGGCTGCTGCTCATCACAACAACAGACTGCTCCCTGTGGTGTTCTGGCATGCAGCTGGAATATGAAGACACTGCTATGAAGTCATTCCAAGATCTAAATTCTGAACTTCTTGTCAAAGTAAAATGCAGCATCACGACATTGTGAATTAAAATCTTAATCAAATTCTAGAAATATAATTGACATAAAAAGGAAGAACCATCCTATGTTAGCTTTGAGTTTTTACATGTAGCTGCTCAGGTTTTCATAAGTTTCAAAAATGATTTGAGTTCAACACAAACACACGACATATCCCTCACTCTGTCATTATCAACATGAAGCCAAATGAAAAAGTTTGTGACAACTAATGGTGAAAATAAAATCCTAGAATTTCTTCTGAAATTCTCAAGGTCTGACTTTTAAAAAGTGCTTTCAATAGTTTAAGTGGCTCAAATACATTGTGAAAAACATTTTTAAATATAGATTTTTTCTAAACCTGTAAACCCAACAAAATTTTTGCATTAAGGCTGGAAACCAGCTGCAATCTGTAAGAGCAGCCAGAGGAAGCTCTCAGTCCACCGACTCCTGAGAAACCACAGGGATCCCTCTCGGCTTTGTCAGGTTGGATGTTTTACTTTGTGCTTTTCTTCTCCATTTCTATCTGGAGGGGTGAGGGGGCGGTGGGGGGGAAGAAAACCCTGTTTTGAGCTGACCAGTGACGATTAGCCACAAACTTAGACATGTTCCTGCTAAAGCAAACATCTGTGTTCCAGGGGAAAACAGCAGATGGTGAAAACATGCTGCCTCACATCCATCACAAGCACAACTTCACCAAAACGTGGAGGACTGAGCTTTGCTTCACCTGTAAAGGTTTAATGAGGAGAGTAAATCTATGCACATGGACTTAAGCTTTGTATTTGTTTTAGATCAGTGTTCCCTTGGAGGTCAAAGGTCAATTTTATATTCATTTCTATTAGTAACTGTGATTAACATAATTGGACCTGGGATATTTTTTAAAGGATCTCTGAGTGGCACTGAGCTCCTTCAGGAAGTCATAAAAACCCCATCAAAGAATCAAATATTATTTTTTCGTGTTAATTAGTGATGATGCCCTCTTTCTGTCATTTAAATTGTTTTTATTCAGATATGTTGCTGAATACACAATAAACATTTATTTTGGCTGAAAAGTTTAACATGTTGCACAATGACCCAATTTTTAGTCACAATCTCTTGTTGTCAGCATGAGGCAAAAACAGATTATATTTAATATACATATAATTCTAAAGTTGAGCTTGGGAGTGTCTCCTCTTAGTTTTTAACAAAACTTTAAAGTTTCATTTCTTGAAGAAATCAATTTCTGAGGAAATTTGTATTGTTGTTATTTTTTGTTGAGTTGAAAATGTAAACATAACTAAAGAAATGTGGAAAAGATTAATAGTAAATTATGTCTGGTATAGTGTGATAATCCCAAATCTTATATTTAACAGCAAATAAAATAAAATAAACGTCACTTTAAACCAACGGAACCAGAAAGGAACCAGTTCAGGTCCAATCCAGATCCAGGAGAGTCTGTGAATGAATCAGGCAGGTTGCTTTGGTCCAAACTCCACCAGCCAACCTGATGAGGTGTAGATTTGTTTTTGTGTGAATCAGTAAAAAATGATTGAGAGTCAGTTTGAGACGGACAGGTTCTGATTTCAAGCATTTTTATTCCCTCCTGGATTTGATTGGACCTTTTACTGTGAGTCAGTCCTGCCTTCTCCTCTGTCCATCTGAACACTTTGTGGTCTAAATGTTCCCTCCACATGCTGGCAGCTCACAGGCTTCAGAGAGCGACACTCAATAAATGAACCATGGTTTAGTTAAAATCCTTGAACTTGTCATAGATTCTCTTAATATTAGATCTTTATCGTCAGATATTAAACAATTTTGTTGCAGTAGAGATAGGAAGATGTGAAATGAAATTTAGAAAACAATCCAAACTGATATTAGGTGCAGATAACAGTTCTTATTGAATATTTTTGGTCGTGCTTGTGAATGCAGCCCATCCTCCGCCTCCTGCAGGATCCAGCCTGGCGGACCAACAGGATCCTGCAGCTCAGCATCCAGACGGAACGATCCGTCCTCAGCCACCAGGAAGCCACACAAAGGCACAGAAAAACCCATGGAATTATCTTCAACAACAACAACAGCAACAGCAACAACAACAACAACAACAACAACAACAACAACAACAACAATAATGATAATAGTAATACAATAAACATTTGCAAAGAAAATTTACGCGCGGCTTTTCGTGCATTACATTTTTTTTTTAATAATTATGAAGTTTTTTCTGCGCAGCCGCTGAAGCAGCGCAATAAATCAGACCAATTATTTGCCTTGTGAGGGGACAAAAAACAAAAAACAAAACAAAACACAAACACACAATAAACATCAGTTATCATAAACATCAGTTATCGAGATGGTAAGAAGATGCACTGACCACAAAATATGTCACGTGACAATACCAAAATAAATAAACAAATGTAAAAAAAAAAAAACATTTCTAAGTTATACATATATATATGTATATAAAATAAAATCCAAAGTGTTTCATGGTGAGGTGTCCACACTGGCGGCCTGTTTCGAAGCTGTTTCGAAGCTTCACTCAAGTGTTAAAATAAGGCGGATTGAGATATGTTTTTATAAATGCAAGAAATAAAATTATTATTTAAAAAAAATCTTATGTGGAGTTTTCTTTTAAACATGTTCCTTTATGAATGTGTGACAGTAACCTCATATGAATAAAACACTGACGCGTTGCTGGTGCAGAATGGCGGGCAGGCTCTGTAACAGGTTCACCCAGTTGCTCCGCGGCTCTGCAGGCGGAGCAGAGCTGCTGTTTGTGAGATTTTAAACTTTGAATGATGTTCTGCAACAGAGACGATGAGAAGAGTTCCACGAGGAGGTGTTTGGTGTGTTTCTATTTGGGTAAGCTGTGAGTGAGGCTGGCCCTTATGGCAGGAACATGGTGTCTGTGCGCTAAAACGCTCCGCTTTTCTGACCCATTTCTTCCCTTTGACACGGAGCGCGGTGATGCTTGGAGCCAGCTGTGAGGGATCCTGGCAGGAACCGCTCGGCTTGTTGTGGAATTATTGTGAAACATTTCGGAGCAGTTTGACTCACTTTGCGGCCTGTGTGAAGCGATGACGCGCTAATGTGATCCCGGCCTGTAAAACATGAACCAAATCCCGCTTCAAGATAAAAAAAATAAATAAAAAATATGAATAATTAAAAAATTCAGACTGACAAAATGTGTCACATCTCCTTATAGTTTAGTCATGCCTCTGTTTTGTCCCGGTTTAATTTCAACAACCCTCGGCGCGTCTTCATTATCTCCGTTTCTAAATGAGCAGAGCCTGTTTTTCCTCCACTTCTGTTTGTTTGGTGAAACTGTCCTCCAGCAGGAGGAAGGTAGGAGTGAAGCAGCCGACTGATATGCAACTCTTTCCGCCTCCCCGCTGCATATTTCACGCTCATTTTACAGGATGCACGATTTTTTTTTGAGACACACTCCGTGTTTCTGTCTGCTGCGACCCCCCCCCACTCCATCACCACCAACCCCCTCTGCATGTCCTGACCGTGTCCGTGCCCGTGCCCTCCGGACTCCCTCTCTGTTTATTTTCCCTCAGAGATGGGATGTAAACAGTTTTGCAGACGCCTAAGGGGCAAATATTTGAATCGAAGGAGTGTAAATGTGAGGAGCGGCGAGGATTTGGGTTGACGCATGCACGGTGCGCGCTTCCAGCTCCGGTTTAGGTGGAGGGAGGGGTGGAGGGTGATCAGTGTTGATGGGGCGCTGCAAAAAGTTTTCCATCGTCCTGCCAGTGTCGCTCTTCTTCAAGGTGTCAGAAAAGTTCAGGCTCATAGCGGGAAACGATTACGCTTATTTGTCGGAGGTGTAAAATTTCCATCTTCTCATATGATGCAAGCCGGTGTGATAAATAAATAAATAAATAAATAAATAAATAAATAAATAAATGTATATAATCATCGCTAAACAAACAACCACTTTCATGCAGCAGATTTTCGGGTTGTTTCATCCATTCTCCTGCAGCCGGGAGCAAAGTCCTGGAGCTGCTTGGCATTTTTTGCAGCGTGCCAGTTATTGGCGGATGTGCGTGTTTCTCCGCGCGTCGTGATTGGCTGAGCGCTCAGTGGACGCCTTAATGTTTAATACTAATGTTCCCCTGGTTGGCTGAGGACTGGGAAGGTCCAACCAATGTTTTTCACTTGCTTTAGTGGCTGCGGCTCCCTAATTAATTGCAGCTATCTGTCTCCTATCGATGTGTGTGTACATGTGTGTTGTGTGTGTTTCCCCTTTCCTCCCCAAACCGAACATGAAATAGTTTGTTGGGCTATACTTTCTTTCTTCCTTTCTAATCCCCCCTTCCTTCCTTCCCGTCCTGGTTCGCTGGTGGAGACCGGGAGGACTGAAACCCAGCTGTGTTCGCCGCCCGCCTCTGCTCGCCGCCGGTTCCCCCCTCACTGCTCGGTGATGTTGGACATGGGAGAGCGCAAAGAGGTGAAGATGATTCCCAAATCGTCGTTCAGTATAAACAGTTTGGTGCCGGAGGCCGTGCAAAGCGACAACAACAACAGTCACCACCACCACCACCACCACCACCAGAACCAGAGCCAGAACCAGCACCGAGTTGTTGGTCCGGATGATGCCGAGCAGAAGGCGCCTCTCCCGGCCTCGCAGCCGGACGTCAAAGCTGACCCGAAAAGTGAGTCACTGAACCCGGAGAGCTGCCCGGAGGAGAAGCAGGAGGAGAAGAAGGACGGGAAAGAGGGAGAGAAGGACGGAGAGAAGAAAAGTGGCAAGTACGAAAAACCTCCTTTCAGCTACAACGCTCTAATAATGATGGCTATCAGGCAGAGTCCGGAGAAGCGGCTCACTCTCAACGGCATTTATGAGTTCATCATGAAAAACTTTCCGTATTACCGGGAGAACAAGCAGGGCTGGCAGAACTCCATCAGACACAACCTCAGCCTCAATAAGTGCTTTGTCAAGGTGCCTCGGCACTACGATGACCCCGGGAAGGGGAACTACTGGATGCTGGACCCCAGCAGCGACGACGTCTTCATCGGTGGAACCACTGGGAAGCTCCGCCGACGCTCCACCACATCACGGGCCAAGCTGGCTTTCAAGCGCGGTGCCCGGTTGACCTCCGGGCTGACCTTCATGGACCGGGCCGGCTCCTTATACTGGCCGATGTCCCCCTTCCTCTCCCTTCACCACCCGCGGGCCGCCGGTGCCCTCGGCTACAACGGGACCTCGTCTGGATACCCGGGCCACCCGATGTCCTACAGCAGCATGCTCACGCAGAACATGAGCAACAACCACTCATCGTTCCCGTCGTCCAACGGGCTCAGCATGGACCGGCTGGTCGGTGGGGACCTCCCCTACGCGACGCACCACCTGACGGCGGCGGCCCTGGCGGCCTCGGCGGTGCCCTGCGGCCTCTCTGTGCCTTGCTCCGGGGCCACTTATTCATTGAACCCGTGCTCGGTGAACTTGTTGGCCGGACAGACGAGTTACTTTTTCCCCCATGTCCCACACCCGACTATGAGCTCACAGACCGGCGCCGGAGGCGGTGGCTCATTGCAGGCTGCCCGGGCTTCGGCTTCCAATTCTCCCCAGGCTCCCTCCTCTTCCTCGCTGCCATGTGACACTCTTAGGCCGGCTTTGTCCGGCTCTCTACCCGCCTTCTCCTCGGGACTTTCCGGGGGTTTGTCTGACTATTTCACACATCAGAACCAGGGGTCAACTTCTAACCCGCTCATACACTAACTCCCCTCCGACCCCCACTCCCCTGAACTTCATCCATCCATTCATCAATTCATCCATCCATCCATCCATGAAGGAGTGATAATCTCAAAATGATTGGAACACTAACGTGATCGTTTTTAACACTGAACATTTAAAATGTAAAAAAAAAAGACAAATTATTATAAACTACTACCTATTATAGAAAAAAGAAGAGAGACTGCAAAACAAAAAAAGAGCAGCACTGAGAAACTCACAGAAAGCAGCACTGACATTTCCAGGTATTTTTTTTTAAATATTATTATTATTATTATTATTACTATTATTATGGTTTCTTCTTCATGTTCTTCTCGTTGTTGTTCTGCCCCATCTCCTCCTGCAGTTTTAATTTCTGTGTACATAATGTGTGTTCTAAGTGTCCGGGGTTTGTCTTCTGTATAATAATGTCAGTCAGTGACGTGCAATGTGATCTGAGATAGGAAGCGGAGAGAATGATGAGAGCGCAGCTTTGCTCACGTTTTTATTTTCTTGTTGGAGGAGGCAAGTTTTTTTTTTATATTAGAATGAGTATTTAAATTAGTTTTGTTTTATTAAAGATTGTTTAATAATAATAATAATAATAATAATAATAATAATAATAATAATAATAATAATAATAATAGAGTCAGTACCATGCTGGTTAAAATAAAAGCGGGAAAAATGATTTTTTTTTTAAGCTGAATGTTCTTCTTAAAGCTGGAGTCCACAGTGGCCTCTGAACGTTCTTCTCCATTCATTCATTACCTGGTTTTAAAAACTGCTGACGCGCTTTTTATAGACCAAAGAATCTGTTCCATATGAAGTCAGTATTGTGCTGTATATTCTGGGAGGCCTGCTGAGGTCGGAATGAAGGAGAGACTGAAATCCTCCGTCACTGCAGAAAATGTCCCTTTAAACGAGATTTTTATCGCGTCCTTTAGGTTGTTTTAATTATTACTTAGGCTTTTTCGTTTGAAAATAGATTTTTGGTTATTTCAGCAATTGTTGGCGTCGCTGGAGGAATTTTATTTTTAGTAAAAATTTAGCGGGCATTATTTTTCGAATTGAAGAATTGCGCTTTTCGGCGTTACGACTTTGTGCGTAAATGTCTCGTTTTGTGGAAGATTTTCCGCAGTGAAGCTTTGCCATGGAAACGTGATCGCCGGTTTTTAAAAAAACCCCAAAACACAGACGTTCACGATTCTTTTTCTTCTTGTTTTTGTACAATTAGTAAAAAGAAAAAAAGAAAAAAGATCATCTTTGTAATCTGACTTTGTTTTGTTTTAGAAAAGGAGGAACGCTGTAAAAAAAATCCCGTTTGTTTAACAAAAGAAATTCTGCCTTCTGATCTAATAGGCTCCTATTTGGAATGACTGTCTTTTAATTGTCGCCTCTAAAACAATTTTTCATGGTTGTGATACTGTTGTGGTCTTCTTATTACCGTGTTTGTCGCTTATAAAAATAAAAAAAGAAAAAATGTTTTAATCCTAAAAAAGCACAAATAAAAGAATAGGTTACATTCATAACTAACGTAATCCCCTTTGTCTTTTATTTACTGCTCCATATGAAGCAACAGAGTGATCAACAGAGTGATCAACAGAGTGATCAACAGAGTGATCAACAGAGTGATCTCTATCAGTTTCTGGGTTTCAGGGTGAATGTTGTCGTCATTGACGCGCATGCCGGAGCTTTCTTCGGGTTCTGGGTTTGGGCTGCGCTGCAGAGCTTGGTTCGGGGCCCCTGCTGGCAGCAGAGCTCTGGGGTCTGGTGCTGAAGTGTCTGCGAGTCTTTTATTGTTTCAGAGTGTCACATTCTGTCCATTTGAGCGGTGAAATATTAGGCGCTGCAGGCTGCGCCGCTTTGCTTTGTGCGCATCGGTATCTGCGCTCCAATCTCAGCGGAGCCGCACTTCTGTCGACGTTTTTCTGCTGCGGTGAAAAACTTCCAGATGATTAATGATTATTTTTCGGAGTGATTAATCTGAGCGTGGTGTCGCTGCATGCCGTGATACTCTTTGCTTGTTCCGGTGTTGCTTTTTCTTCTTCTTGTTTTTTTTTTTTTTTTTTTTTTTTTTTTTTTTTTTTTTTTTTTTTTTTTTTTTTTTTTTTTTTTTTTTTTTTTTTTGCTTTGCAGAACACAAACAATCCTGAGAAGTTCGGACTCTTTCAGATTTGTTCCCCAGTGTAATGTTCTCCATTCACTGTTTACTTTAAAGGCAGCTGCTATATGATCCCGGGGTGAGTGGTTTCTGCAGAGCTGTTGAAATGTGCTTTTGTTGAAGTTAGAAATTTAGAACCTGGATTTAAAAAAAATAATAAAATAAAATAAAAATTGGGAGTTCTCCTAAATTCACAAGTTTTGTGAAATTTTGTGTCGTGGCCGGACGCCAAATTTCCTTTTTTTTTGTCTGTCATGCTGGAGGACCTGCAGCATATCGCGGCTTTGTTTGGGTTCTCCTGGTTCTTTATCTCATGCTAACAGCGAAATGAAAAAAACAACAACAAAACAACAACAACAACAACAAAAAAACAAAACAAAAAAACAAACAAACAAAAAAACACAAACAAAACAAAACAGAATGTTGGATGGTTGTATTGATTTAAAAGCTGCTGGAACTTGCTTGTTTTGGTGAAGACTTCATCCGTCCTTCACCCAGCAGAAGAATCTCCTCTGCTGGGTGATTTCCGCTGCTGCATCAGCCTGCATGTCTTTGTTAAACGGCTCCGGAAGGTTTTACAAACACCCAAATATTGGGCTTATTAAAAGCCCAATATTTATCTTTTCTTAAACGACTTATTTTTTTATAAAAAATTTCTCTCACTTTTATCCCATTTGCATGATGTGAAGGTAAATGTGCAGCGTGTCTGCTCTGTTTCTGCAGCAGCTTTTGGGAGGAAAGCTGCTGCAGCCTCTGAGCTGCTGCTGCTTCAGAGGCTCTGCAGCTTTGGACTGGATTTCTGGGAATTTTATTTTTTAATATTTTCATGTTTGACTCAGATTTTGCTGGTGTCTTTCTCAGCTGTATTTTTTATTTTTTATTTCTTTATGTTCTGGTAGATCACTGGCGTTGGTATAAAATAAAAGTGAGCTGTAATGTAAAACACATATGTGACCTAAGGACGCAAATGCATCACTGGTCGGTTGTGATATCTTCAGCAAATATCTGGTCAGTCTGTGTAAACCTGCGGCTCAGTGCAGGTCAGATGCTGTGGTCATCATGCAGGCAGCGCGCTGTCCACGGACGGTGCGCATGGATTGGAGGTTCGTCTGACTGCCCTCCTCCACCTGATGTTGAGCTGTTTGGTTTCAGACAGGTTCTGGTCGGTTCTGGATGAGCTGGGTTTGGTTCCATTACAGCTGAAAATGGGTCTGTTTGCTCCGCTGGTGCAGCTTAGCGCTAAATCCGTTGCGCAAGTGGAATGTTTAGGAGAAGTTTGCTGCTCTGCAGCTGTGAGCTGTTCAGATGGAATAATTGGAGTTACTTTGTGCTCCAGCAGGGAGGTTTGATTTTTTTTTACTGCTTTATCAGTTAATAAAGAAGTGCCGTAAAGGATTATATCTAAAATACCAGATCGATTAAAAGAATGGTTTATTTTAGAGGTTAGTCAGAATCTGACCTCTTTGTAATGTTGGAATTAATAACAGATTATTGCTGCGTTTCCTGATATAAATCCAGAACGAGGTTAAATAAGACATCTCATTTATTTATGTAATTGAGGAATGAAACAAAACATTTAATTTTATTTTATACATTTTGCAAAAAAAGAAATCAATTTCTCCTAGTAGCTCCAGTATTATTATTATTATTATTATTATTATTATTATTATTATTATTATTATTATTATTATTATTAATTAATTAATTAATTTATTAATTTATTTTTTGTGTAATGTTTAACTGTCATATAAACCAAAAGATCACAGTTTCAATGCATTCGTGTCCTGAGACTCTGGCAAAATAGAAAAATGCAAAGTGAATATTTGAAATTACTCTCAGGTGTTGCCGTAGTCATGGTTTCCAGAGAGAGCGCCTTTAATTGATGTTTTAACATTTTGAAAACGTGCAGAAAAGGAAAAAAAAATAGATGAATCAGTGTTGAATAGGTTTACTGAAATCTTTTCTTGAAAAATAATAAATGATTAATTGGATTTTTTTTATTTCAACATAATTGGAATTGTTCTAGAATACTACTTTCGCATGCAACTGTAAAATAACAATCAAGGAAAAACGCTGTGAGTGAATTAAAAGTCATGAGTTATTTATTACTGCTGACTTTAAGTTAGTGGTTTGATATTTAAAGTCTCCAAATCTCAGTTAAAATGAAAATATCGCTTCACTTTGCGTAACCAGATTTTTTTTAAAGATCTATACTGCAAAACAGCATTCTGTTAAATACTGAACAGCATTCAGTATTTAGCTGCAAATCCTAAAATCTGTGGTGCAGATCTGTGATCATCCTGATCTGTTTTCATTTAAAGAAAACCAGGAAAAAATGGAAACATCAATTTAAAAAAAATGTGTTTTAACAATTAGGTTTCTGGAACTAATAAAGATTTTTGATAAGCATCAAAACAAAAAGAAGAAAAATAATAATAGTAATAAAACAATAATTTAAAAAAATCAATAAATTAAACACAGACACTGAAACTGAAATAAATGATCATTAAAATCATTATGCTTTTTGTGTCGTTGTAAGAATATGTTTAAAAAAGATTTGCTTTTATATAAAATTTCTGTTATAGGATAAATATAAAATGCTCCAACTGAATTTAGATATTTATTTATCTATCTATTTATCGATGGTCGCTTGTTCTGGCCTGGTGCGTGGTCAGCCCAGTAGGACGTGAGAACGGAACCGGCTAATGGTTCTCCTCTCTTCAGTCTGTGGTTTATAATCTGGGCTCCTCACTGCCAGGCTCAGTTTTCCGTGTTAGCAGCCTGAGTCCAGTCCAAACCGGGATATTCCTGAAGCATCACAAATATCCAACCTCTCTCTCTCTTTTTCTTTATAAACCTTTCAGATCTGTCCAGTGGACTACTGCACCTTGTAGACATTTCTTTTCTGGGACTATCAGGAGTTCCTACACTGTGAATCAGTTTAAGACCCAGAGCAGAGCGGAGGCATTAGCGTCCAGTGATTTTGTAAATCTGATTATCAGCTCAGGCCAGGCTCTCGGTGTGCAGAAGTTAAATTCCGTTTTGGAGGCTCCGGAGTTGATTCCTAAAGTGTGAACCTGTGAAGTCTGCAGCTGCAGCAGATGTTTTGGCTCGGAGGGTTTGATTGTCTGATATGATACAACAACAAAGACAGACTTTCAGCAGCAATTTGTTGGTTCCTAGAAGAAGACTGCAAGCAGAACGAGTCCAACTGTAATGCAAGAAGCAGCCCAACAATGGAGCTGCCGTGCAACCCAATCTCTGTCAGCCTGATGCTATCTGCCCCATGTTAAATGGGGTGACCAGCAGTCAAAAGACAAAGGAGCAACAGAAGGACCACATGGGGGTGGGGTGGGGTGGAGGACTAACTTTACTCTCTCTCTCTCTCTCTCTCTCTCTCTCTCTCTCTCTCTCTCTCTCTCTCTCTCTCTGTCTCTCTCGCTGTGTTTCCATTACAAGTGTGCAAACTTTGTCTACGCTCCACTAATGTCAAAACAACACAATTGCACAATTGCAATTAACATACCAACATACAATTAATATCACTTAAATAAGTTTATTCACGCACAATCTCCGTTCAGCTACTTCCTGTCTTCTTCTTCGAGCTTTCCGCCAGTAGCAACATCCGGTTGTTGATCAAGTGACTCGTGTGTATGCGGGAAAAAGTATTTCCGTTGCAGTTTTACGAAATAAACTAATTTCAATACGGCAATAAATAAATAAATAAATAAATAAATAAATAAATAAATAAATCCCAGGCCAAATCTTTTTTTAATCGAAAAACGAGAGTTGCGTGTTTCCATTAAGGACATTTATTTTCGAAATGTCAAATTGCACAATTATACGGTCAATGGAAACGCAACCTCTCTCCTAGATTTTTTCTTTCTCTCTCCTTTTTTTTCTTATCTTTTCCATTCCCTTTTATTTATCTCGTTTGTCTTAGAATTCAGTGAAAAACATTTTCCCCAGGTGAAATACTCTCGGACCCAGATAATAGTCCTCTGAAAGCTTTTTTCCCCTTTTAGACAGTTTTCATCAACAACATTACGCTGAATCTAAAAATCTTCTCTGATTCAGCGTTTTTCTTCTCTAAAAAGGACATTACAATAAAAACAGTGGCAGTCCGCTCGCTGACCTGCACCTACAGGTTTATCAGGACATTTTTGACTGTTGTGTGAAAACACCTGGGAATAGAATATCAGTTTTCAGAGTTTTTGTTCTTATTGGCCCCAGCCTGATGTTTTTGGCTTTGCTTCATGTTTAAATTACAAGTCTGTGAAAATAGGAACCGATTCCTAACGTTTCAGAAGCAATGTGTGGTGTTCAGGGTTTCTGTTTTTACCTGTAGCATTCCAAGTCACTAATGACTGTAGACCATTTGTTGTAAATGTGAGTTTTATGACAATTTTAAGCTTAATTCAGTTGATTTTTTTATTTAAACTTTAACAAATTTGATTTCATTCTTTTCTCACTTGCAAATGAGAAAAGTGTTATTCTGGTATGAGACTTGTTGATGGAGTGGAGGGTTGAAGAGGTTGGTGGCCTGATGCTCTTCACATTTCGGCTACAGAAGCAACATGGCTACTTTCTGATGCAGCATCTGTTCTTATCATTAGCTTCTCAGGGCCAAACATTCTGAGTGAAACAGTTTTTAATGTGCAAAAATGATTTTGGTCCTTCCACCAATGGATGAAGACAGAGACTAGAGGAAAGTCAGTGGATTTGAAACAGGTTTTATTTTACAACTATATTTAATCCATGCAAGATTTGCATAATGTTGACTTTAATTGTTGTTAATGTCACATATTTATTTTTATAAAACTGATGAACACATGAAACAACCATGTGCAGTTCACCATGATCATTTTTTATTTAACACTTTTAAATCAAAGGTGTTAAAATATGTGTTAAATATTTAAAATATTATTTTTCTTGTTACCGTAACATTAAACATATATTGGATAAAAACATCATAAGATGTTATTACATAAGGGGTCTAACATGGAACACCACGTCATGCTGCACAATGCGTCTTTAAAAAGCTGAGGAAACTGATGGAGTGGAAAACAGAACAAGTGGTAAAACGATCTCAACTCGTTTTCAATCAGATTCAGTTCTATTTAGTTTGAGTCAAATCCACTGAGCTTATTGTCAAAGCAACAGTTTACATTAAAAGTCATTTTTATAACAAAACTGGAAACTGATTTTCTCCTGTTCACATCCACAAACATAGAAACGTACAGCCAAACCAGCTCAGCTCATTCCAGAACACTGCAGCCATATAGACTGATCCTCAGCAAATTATATTCAATTCCATTTGATCATAATTATAAAAACAGACATTTTATAGAATTGTTGATTACCCAGCAACAGCCCCTCCTGACAAAGCATGTGGTGACAGTGGAGAGAAAACCTTCCTTTTTAACATGAAGCAGTCTGCAGCAGAATGACTGGCAGGACAAAGTCTGCTCATTGGAGCAACTGCAACTAAAACTCAGTCTGAGAGTTTCTGATGAGAGCGCCATGTGAATCAGCCTGCTGATGTGTTAACAGTGTCATGTTAAATAAGAAACTTTTTTTAAAATATTTTTTATTTTTTTTTTACCTTAGATAGAACTAAGCAAATTGAAAGATGTAGTTTATTTTGCACAAAGACCCAAGGGTACTTTCTGGACATTAGAGGATGTTTAACTTCATTCTTAAAGTATTGAAACAATTATAGTTGGTTCCTTTAGTACTGCTGACTGTTTATTTTACACAGAGACAATGTACCATATTTTAACCTTTTAAAAGTAGATATGCCACCAGGTTACAGCTAAAAATGCTAATTTCTACCTGTTGTCTCTGAACAGATTGATGGTAGCTGAATATGATCTAACAGATTATCAATTGATGAAAAGCCAGCATATATATGTCCAATAATTCATTATTCACATCTCACTAAAACCAAGGACAACAATCAGACTACAATGCTACAAACGGTTCATAAAACCATTTCTTAGTCTTTGTCGAGTGTGACTCTGCTTATTTAATAGCTTTTTTTTTTTTTTTTTTCCAAATGTGCAAGTATTTCATAACTAGTACAAATTGATTTTTGTAATCAACCCAGTTGAGAAATGTAGCTTTTATGGGCACAAAGAAGCAGCTCCACAACCTCTGGACCTCTTCAGGCCTGAACAGCCTCTCCTCTGGTAGCGGCCATGTTTGCTCCCTGAGCAGCATGCTGTACTCAGAGATGGGTGGTAACTCATTACATTTAAACAGATGCCTTTACTTGCAACTTGTGTAGCTTTCAAAAACAAACAAACAAACAAACAAACAAACAAACAAACAAACAAACAAACAAACAAACAAACAAACAAAAACACTTTTAGAAGTAGGTTTACTTCACCATACTTTTTATTTTTGAGTAATATTATTATAAAGTTTCCTACACACTACTTGAGCAAAATGTTTGGATTCTCTACAGTGAGTTCACTGTATGAAGAACAAACATTTTGACCAAAAATACACCAGACACTGACACACACACACACACACACACACACACACACACACACACACACACACACACACACGCGCACACACACGCGCACACGCACACACACACACACGCATACCACAGTTTATGTCAAAGTCAGACCTCTTATTTCTACATAAGTGTTATTTTAATGCTTCTTTACATCTGGTGAGTCTATTGTGACCTTTGGAGGTCAACTTTATATATGGTAATTACTACACATTGCCACTGGAAGAACTCTCTCTCTCTCTTTCTCTCTCTCTCTCTCTCTCTCTTTATCACTAAATCTGCACTATGTAACTTTTATAAAAATATATATGTTTTACATATTTCTTGAAACTGTCACGTTGTGACAGTATGGCATGAGACACATAATTTGTAAAAAAAAAAAATAAAAAAATCAAGTTTCTCTGCATTCTCCAAGTGCTAGTTAGAAACAACCAATCCGAGCCAGGAGGGGGGTCTTAGTGCTGTCTATTATTCTCAATTGCGCCGCTCTCCCCTCCCTCTGCTTGCTCCCTGCTTTCTGCTATTTAACTTCTTCCAATCTGCAGAGCCTGTCCAGAATGCTAACGCTCCTTAGCATGGCCACCCATGATGGCAGCTAGACGGTTTTCCTGTAACAATAAGTTGTTTCTAATCCATTAGCACATCTAGCAGCACATTCAGATGGTGATTGACAGAGCTAAGCACCTCCTCCTGACTCTGACTGGTTGTTTTTTTTGGGAGCGGTTCATTTCTTTAGAGGCAATAGCAGCTTAGAGAGGAAGTGGAGGAGATCGATCTTCTCACAGATCATCTGTCTCATATTGTGCTGATTGTTTTAGCAAATGTGTAATATATATATTTTTTTAAATTAACGTTTCAAACTGCAGCTTAAGTGAAACATATTATATAGATTAATGACACGGTTGGATGTTTAAAGGCCTTTATTTCTGTTATAGTGATTTTACATTTAATGAAAACATGACATTTAAAATTTGACTATTATATAAAGGCAATAAATAACAAATTTTTACAAAGAATTCAGCATTTAATGTGCTTAAAACTTATATTGAAAAAGTATTTTAGTCTGACACAGGCCTCATCTGAATGTATATTCTATTTTATTGAATATGACTGCAGATATACATAATTTTACCCACTTTAAGTGTTGACTACATATGTGTTCATTAGTGGAAAATATTGATTAGGAAAAGTTTTTCTTCCGCTTAAAATGAGGTAATTTGTAAATATATCATTTGTTTGTATAACTTTTTAAAACTTTATTCATTAGAATATCAGAATTTGCACAACTTTTTAGTCTGTCCATCATTTTTAAATATCAAAAATATAATTAGTTATTATAATTTTAAATTATAATCAGTTACTCAGTACTTGAGTAGCCTTAAGTAATTTTATTGGCTCAATACTTTTGTCTTTTACTTGAGAATAAATGTGCTGAAATATTTGAATGCAGTTTTTGTGTACTCTGCCCACCTCTGTACTTATGCAGTTTGAATGTTAACCTATCATGAATGCAAACAGTCAACAGTTAAGTTAATGTTGTACAGGCTTCATGGTGGATTGGACAGTAGAATGGATCGGGATGGATGAATGAAAAACAATCCTCTCGCTGTTTTCCTGGTGCATGACTCTTCCTTTCAGACTCTACTGAGTCTTTACTGAAACGCTACCAACTGGACATGACCTCTGACCCAAACAGAGGTAGAACTTTCTCCAGAATTTATTCCCTTTTATCCATTCCTTTCAATCTTGGGCATGTTCTGAGATACGCTTTCATAGCTGTAACAAAATCTTCTGTTGGATAAACTCTAGGGCAGATGGGCAGGTGAAGCTGAGGTTGATGTGAAAGGTCAGCCCACTCTGTAGGCGCTTCCTTAACAGGTTTAACAGCCATAAGCACGTTTCAATCATAACCTATACATGGAAGAACAATAGTGAAAAGACTGGTGATTTCTTTTGGCACAATAGAGCAATGATTCATCAGGTACCTCACTACAATGCTGAGAAGAAATCTAGAACTGGTCTATTTCAATAATGATGAATAAGAAGTCCTTGTTTGGAGAAGGATTGAAGTAAAACAGTATTCTTGGTTTCCCTCCTGTATGCCATGTGTCAGAACAACATCCAGAATGTGAGAAAAACTTTATTTGTAGAAAACAACTGAGTTTAGAATTAAAGCTGCAGTATGTAACTTTTACTAAAAAATATTTCTTTTTTGTTTGTTAAAACTGTCATTATGTCCTTAAAGTATAATATGAGACAGATGAGAAAAAACTTAGCTGCTCTCCCTTCTCTCTATGGTTCTGCTGCTATCTGCAGAAACACACCACTCAGTCAGAAACAACCAATCAGAGCCAGGAGGAGGGTCTTAGTGCTGTCAGTCAACCTTGTGTATGTGCTGCTTGCACCCTCCCCAAATTTCTCCGCTATGCTACAACTAGTTTCCCACATCAGAGCCTGCCATGAATGCTCAGGCTAGTTACCATGGTGACTGACGTTGGCAGATAAATAGCTTTCCTAGCTTCTTGGTAGGTGGCTTCTCCATCATTACCACAGCTGTAGGATGTTCATGAGCATGACTGACAGCACTAAGACTCCGATTGGTTGTTTCAGACTGGGAGTGGAGTATTTCTTCAGATGGCAGTTGGACCACAGGGGGAAAGAAGAGCATCTTGATTTTATTCACAGATTCTCTCATATTATACAGTCACAGCATAGTGACAGTTTTGGGGAAATATGCAAAAAATATTTTTTCAATTTTAGCTATTCAGTTCTTTAAAATTCTAGTCAAGTTGGAAAGGTAATTTTCAAAACAATTGCCACATTGTAACAACATTAGCTTTTCCTCCACTGGGAGGAGACTTTGCAGCAGACCCAGAATTCCCTGTTGGGCCTGGGAACACCTTGGGATCCTCCAGAACCAGCTGGAGAGAGGAGCTGATTTCCCAACTGGACCCGTTTCCCTGGATGAGCAGAACACCAGGGATGGATTCTGCTGAAGGATTTGGATCAGAGTGTAGCAGAACACGTGTGTCCTGCCATATCTTTGTCTGATTGGTTGTGAACAGGGTCCAGTAGAGAATGGTAAGGCTGACACATTCCATGTATTATTACTATTTTTTCAATCTCAGCGTTATCAAAGTTTGCAGTTTTGTGTTTAAGAAGTTTTCTGTTGGAATAATTGAAGTGTTGCTCTAGTGTTAAGTAATTTAACTACAGAGCTAATAGTAAAGTTAAATTCACTATCAAGCTGAGCTTTTTAATCTAGAGGTGGTTGTGAATTTGCCACACGTCTTAATGGCAGTCACCAGGGAAACGGTTTACAGTCTGCCTTTTTTTGAACAAAGCTTACCTTTTAATGTTTCAGTGACAAAGCAGTTCAATGTTTTTAGTTTTGTTTTATCACGATATGACCAATTAGATGAGCAATTAATTTAATTACGTACATTTTAAGAATATGTTTTCTATAAACTTCATAAAATTTTATCTTAGACATACTGATGAAAGTCTGCCCAAATAAAAATCCAATTGTAAAACCTCTGCTCTGCATTAGATCCTAACAGTTTGTTTTAAATGTGTATCAGGACATGGCTTTAATTAATATTTATGAAAATATATTGTTGCAATCCATTCAAATTATTTTTTGACCCAGAGCGAGGCATCGTTTGTTTAAGAACCAGGTGAAGCATGAAAACCAGCATTCAAGGAGGACAGTGATTGAGTAAAAGGCAAGGGTAAAGAACCCACAAAACAGGGTAAGAAGCTAAAAACGAACCCTCCTCAGCCCCTCACCCCGTTACAGACTGGCACCCTGCTGCTGCTCCCAGCCTCTCCTCTCCCTGCTGGATCTCTGTCAGTACATCCTGCAGGCTCTCCTCTGCTGCTGGCCTGCTAATGCTTCCTCAATGCTTGCTTTCTGCTAGTCACCTTCCTCTCCCTCTGTGTATTTATTCTTTTTGAAAAAAGAAAAAAAGAAAAAGAAAAAGAAACAAATCTCCACCCTCCAAATCCAGAGCTTTGTTCTGATTGGTTGTTCAGTATTTGCAGGTGTGGACAGTTTTTATAATTAAGGTGAAGAAGCCATCCTTCCATTCATTGTCTATACTAGCTGGTGTCTTTCTCCAGTGGTTGGGTGAGAGGCGGTACACTCTGAACGGGTCACCAGTCCACTGCAGGGCAGCACAGAGCGAGACAGACCAAAATAGTTCTCAATTAAGAGCTACGTCAACATATTTTTACTCAAGTAAGACTAAAACAGTATTTGGTAAAAGGTCTACTCAAGTTCTGATCAAATTATCAATAATTTAATATTTAAAAATTACATAATCAGACAGACCACATTTCTTCATTTCTAGTTGTTTTCTTTTTCTAATCTTTTAATCTAACACATTATCAATCCCAGTGAGGCTATGTTGATAATGACTGGACCTCATGACTGTGATCGACAAAGCAGTCTGTGTTAACGGTGGGAAGGATTTAACTGGCCATTTAGCCTGTTTCTAGGTGAGTTTCTTCCTAGGTGTGTTTCTGTGAAGCAGAGCCACCCTGTCCTGAGCGCACACTGGGCTCAGGCCACTCATGATGGAGATTGGAGATTTGTGATGTTCACCTGTTTTTTGATTAAAATCCGACCCAGTATGCAGAGCCAAGCCAATAACTAAACCATCTTGTATTTCTTCAATTCCAGATCTGCATTAGTCCATGTTAGACTTTTGCTTTTTCCTGATAGAGTTTACAGATGTTACAGAAACAAATTCAACATATGAAACCGAACTGGGGCTGATGGATAAGGCGATTTCTAAAGCTTAGGTCAGCCTCAGGTCCTGGGTTAGGATCAGGTACAGACTGGTGCTGTGGGTTCAGGTCAGACCAGGGATCTGTTCGCTGGCTCCAGGTCCAACACTGGCTCTTAATAACTTTGGCGCAGAGATGAAAGAGAACTGCCCACTGCTTTCAAATATGAATGTTTTCAAAGAAAATTTGATAGATACATTATTTTGTTGTGCTTGTGTGTGTGCGTGTGTGTGTGTTTTAGAACACACAACTGCTTTTGAAATGTTTATTAAATTCTTCTCCATAAAACAACTGGTCCTGTTCATTATTTGTAAAGCGGTTTTGATCCCCAATAAAACTTTGGTATTGAAATATATTCTTTGTTCTTTTTGAAATGATGAAAAGAAATTTATACATTAGGTAAATACAAAATATGACTGTTGTTGTTTCTCAAAATATTGTTCAGATTTCTTGACTCTAGTATTTATGTTTTTAAATGGACATCAGATGTGCTACCTGGACTGCAAAGGTTGCTGAATCCTGAGTTAGGCTGCATGCAATCAATGGAAATCAATGCAATGTCCTCATGAGGCTAAGTGTATAAGCTCAGCTGTAGTTTATGAAATTGTTTCCTGAACACCAATTCAGAAAGTAATATACATAACATCCCTGGTCAGTTGGAATGATGTAAAATAAAATTAACATGAACTTAATTGAAGAATTAAGAACGACAAAAAATCAGGTGTCTTTAACTTCCAATAAAATTCCTGCTAATGCAGTTTTATTTGTAGTTGTTGTCTTTAGACCCCTTTGGAATTTATGAATATGAATGAGCCACTTATCTCAGCACCCACAAATAACAAGAGGTAGGTCTATTATTATGATTCCTATTGTTTTTGTTCAACACTCTCCTGTTCGATTTTGCCCATGTGTCTTTTAATAACAACTTTTCAAAGGCTTCCAGATGCCTAATTAAAAGAATCTGGTAATATACATTCAGTAATCATGATGTTTAACAATAGTAGTAGCGGGTGGCGATATGCAACATCAACTTTGTTAGAGGAGAGCCACACCTGGTAAACTAAGGAGGAAGATTACATGGCAGCTGGCTTCGTGCCTGTAAAACAGGTTGAACTGTGTGGAAACGTGAAATGTTCTGACACAATTATCATAAAACGTCTGTTACTGTGGCTCTGGAAGTCCCTGCTTATGGTGGGAGCTTTAAGGAACGTTTGGGCTCTTTGAGTGCTGATTAGGGAGGTGGCAACACCTGAAATGAAGGATAGTTCTGGCAGGTCCAGCCTGTTCAGAACTGTACAGTAACGCAGTCATGGGGAAAAAAGGACAGTTATAGTGTTTTTCATTTCTTTGCATATATCCAACCGTTCTTGGGATGTTGTCAGATTTTCAAAAATGTCCACATTTTGGCTTTATCTGTGCTTAATAAATGGCATTATGAATTTATTGCTGTGTGGTCTTTCTCTTTAGATTTTAATCATTTTAAAACACGTATGAGGATATCTTTTATGATAATAAAAAAAACTGGCAGAGAGTGTAATTTGTTTTCACCATCACTGTATTTACAGCCAGATAAACTACAGAAATATTCTGCAGCATATCCTTATTTGCATAAACTGGTGATCTGTAAACGTTTGTGCTTTGGATTTGGTAATCAAAGCTGATAAACAGATTGATTGGTCTAGACAAAGGTAAGTAAGTGATCATGTTTTGAATTTAATTCAATTGATGAGCTCTGCCATTATTAGTTTATATATCACTTAGAACCACAATCGTCATATTTCCAGACCACTCAGGTCTTCTGGTTCTAGTCTACTTTGCCTCCTCAGAACAAGAACCAAACATGGGTCTTCCATGCAATAAAACCCTTGCAGCTACGTTTTGTCATTTTAGTCTGCAAGGAACATAACTTCATGCTGCTGTACCTGCTTGGGGCACAGAACAAACTTGTAGGAGAAGATAACCTGGTCAGATGAGACCCAAAATGAAGTCTTCAGCCTTACTGCAAAAAACAAAAAAAAACAAAAACAAAACTGACATAACCCCAAACCCTGACACCCTACTGTGAAACAATGGGTGTACTTCTGTCCTACAGGGACAATGAAGTTTATCAGCACTGATGGGCAGCTGGATGAAACTGAGAAGAAAACTGTACTGAAAGAAAACCTGTTAGAGACTGCAGAAGACTTGAGACTGGAGTGGAGGATCATCTTCCAGCAGGACAACAACCTGAAGTGTACAGCTAAAGGATATTCATAAGGTACAATGTTAAATTCTTAACCTAAATCTGATTGAGAATCTGTTCCAAGTCTTGAAAATGGATCCTCTCCCTCAGATCTAACTGAGCCTGAGCTTTAGCAATAAATAATCCACAACATTTCAGTCTCTAGATGTACAAAGCTGGTAGAGATGTACCTAAAGGATCTGTAACGGCAATTGCAACAACAGGTGGTTCCACAAAGCAATGACTAAACAAAGCTGAATAAACATGCAAGCTAAACATTTCTGCATGTGATTATTAGCAGAATAATTGGAGATGTAATGCAGTGTAAGGACCATTTTCCCAACAAATGCTGTGTTGGGAGGACCATCTACTCCTAATGGGATCCAAAGCCCGGGTCATGGGTTTAGAGCTAATGTGTCAATAGAGTTTAGGGGTGGTTTAATAGGTTAGGATATAGAAATGAATGAAAAAGAATGGAAGTCAATGTGAAGTCCCTGTTAAAATATAAAGAAAGACATATATGTGTGTGTGTGTGTGTGTGTGTGTGTGTGTGTGTGTGTAGGTGTGTGTGTGTGTGTGTGTGTGTGTGTGTGTGTGTGTGTGGGTGTGTACTCGCATCCAACCCTCCATTATTTTCTTCAGCCTTGTCAGATTGACTGTT
>NW_006800128.1:1262423-1278591 GCF_000485575.1 Poecilia formosa | reverse complement strand
ATTTTAAATTCTACAAGCTCGTCAAATTTGAGAATTCTGGATTCTCCTGCATCACTTATGTGGACACTTTGCAAATAAATTTAAGTTAGCTTTATTAATACTAGATCTTACCTTATAGTAAGGTCCCATAAGTCCTAAATCTAAAGGAATAATGAACTGAACATAATTTAGTGATCAACAGATAGTTACTGTTAGCTGAACGACTAAGTCATTGTTTGTGCTTAACATGAAGGCTGGAACTTGATTTTTTTTTTCACAGATTATCTGTCTTATACTGTCATGACATGATAATTTTAACAAATGTGGAAAAACATATTTCAGTCAGACTGGACAGTAAGCATCCATGAGGAATTCCTCAGCCATTCCAGAACAAACCTTTGCTCCTCCAGGTCTGACTGAATGTTCAGGGTTGTGAACCTCTGCTCCAGTCATTTCCAGGATTTCCTCATATTTAGCTGTTACCCTCATGGCTGCTGAGGAAAAGCTTCCCCAAAGCATGATGCTGCCAAACATCATATTTGGGAATGAGGAGTTCAGGCTGATGTGCAGTGTCAGCGTTTTAAGCCAAAGACACAGCTAACATGTTCCTTTGCTGTGACCTTAACATGGCTTGCTGCAAACTACAACTTGCCGTTGTTTGAGATCAGGAAATCACCAGTTTAAGCTTAAATGCTCTGCTGTCATAATGTATCATTGTAATGATATATCATAGTTGTGTGAATTTTTGAATTTTTTCATAAACATCTTCTACTGTTGTCTAAAGGGGCAACAACATCAGAACCAGGGCTCTGAAAAGGATCAAAAACCTGATAAAGAAGCCTGGTTCTGGTTCTGGTTCTGATCGTGTTCTGGTTCTGGTTCTGGTTCTGGGGATGACTGGAATCTCTGGAGATGACAATGCAAAGAACAATTTTACATAAAACCAATAAAATTATGACCATCCTTTTCATGAAGCTCTCACAGAAAGACAGTGTTTTCAGTCAGTCTTCTTAAATTTGCTGTAACACAGACTGGTACAGGGGCTCTTTCCTGCCAACAACCATCACTATCTGCAGTAAAACTTAAAGATCATTCAATTAACATTAGCTACAACAACATTTAATTTCCCTTTGGGACCAATAACGTATTTCTGAATTGAATTGAAAGCCAAACATTCAAAGCTTTTTACACATATTATGTACCAAAGTAATGCCCTTCTTTCTTGAGACTCACTGTTATGTACTGCTAAATAGGCCTGTTGTCCTGCTGCTGTCTAACCCTAACAGGGCTCACTCAATCCATCCTCCCATCAGCTCTGACCAACTTCTGTCTCTGCTAAAGACAAGCATCCCCACAGCATGATGCTGCCACCACCATATGTCACATTATGATAGATTGTTTTTAATCATTACCCTAGTCTTTTGCAGGTTTTGGTCTCGTCTAAACATCTAAATATTTTCTGTGTCCAGCTGCCTCTCCACCTGAATACAGGAGCTCAGCGGAGCGTCCAGCTGATGCTGCAATGACTGAGGATAACGTTAAAACCAGGGAGGAGCCAGCACTTCCTTCTGGACCTTGTGACCATAATAATACAACACTGGAGTATTATTGGAACTCTTTTGGGGAAATGGGAAAATGAAAGGATCTCTAGATTTCAGAGTTTCACAGGCATGTATAGGTTTTTCAGGGTTTTAATTGATTTTTCAGAAAAAGACTTTAACGATTTTATTTTAGCTTAGTAAACAATGACATGGCAGAACCAAAGTTGTGTCTAAGATTGAAATCATTGGAGTACCTGATCATATACGTCCATCTGATGGCTTTTGATCATTAAGCAGAATGGTGTGTTTTTATATCTATGGCTGCTTGACCCTGCAGGAAAAACCAGGAGATCTATTTTTGACAGCCAGGAAATGGAGTTATAATATAAATCAAGAGTTAAGATCAGACTTGGTGTTTGTGGTGATTTGCTGGGTGGGGAGGAGGAGGAGGCAGAAGGAAGAGGAGGGTGCTGGTTACTTGTTTGTGTGACGTAAAAAGAAAACACTTGACAGGTCGTGAATAATTGTTTTAATGAGTGTGCAAAAGCAGTCGGCTCAAAGGCCTGTCAGGTTAAACAAACTCTCCAAATCCGATTGTCAAAGTGCAAAGTGTTGTCGTTTCAATTTACCCCCACCGTCGCTCCTTCCTTCCTCCCCTCCCTGGCTCTGGCTCCCCCTCCCCCTGCGTGCTCCATTCCTTCCAATTACAAGACATAATATTTGCTCAAACCTTGTGTGATCACTGGTTAAGTTGTTTTAAAAAGCCTGTTGATCTCAGCGCGCTCTGCTGCTCTTTGTCAATGGAGCATCAACAGGGATGAATAAATGGCAGGCACTTCCTTGTTATCTCCTCACAGCACCATTCCATCCTTTCACAGCACACAGCCGTCTTATTAGAGATCCTTCCACTTCCACACAGCTCCGCCGTCTCTGCGTACCTGTTTTATTTTTGTTTTGCCAAGAATGTCTAAAGAGCTAAATTTGGTTGCAGAGTTTGAATTTAATCTGTCATTTCCAGGCACAACAAAAAAACCTTCTGGCTCTTCAGGCACAGACCAGATCCAAGAACGCGGAAGTTTTTTCATAATACAGCACAAACGTACTGTTCAATGAAATTCTTACATTATTCTTTTTCAGTTTATTTATGCAGGACCAGTTAATGACAATATTCACACTTAAATAAAACAGATTCAGTTTAAGGATACAACTCTATGAAACCAATGCAGTCCAACTAAATCCACATGACCGTTCTATAACTTATATTCAAGTCTCTCAGGAGCCTGACTAGGTCATCAGGTCACACATGAAATATATTCTATGTCCTCACAAAAAAAATATTTTTTATTTAAGAAAAGAAGTTTACAAATTCATTTTTTGTACAACCTCAACTTTTGTTTTACAGACTCATTTTAGACATTCTGGAAAAGGAGGGTGCATATGTACATATGTTTACATAGACATTAAAAAATATATATATACATATTTATATTTGTAAACAATTTATTTTGATTATTATTTCAGTCGTCTTACTTTTTTCCAAGACATTTTATATTTTCAAAATAAATGAAGATTTTATTTTATAAACTGTATGACCAAGAGAACAACATGATACAGAATAACTACACACAGATGGATGTTTGAAAACTTTTATTTCTGTTAGTTATGATGAGTTTCTACTTACACATAATGAATACATAACATTTGAGAAGTTGAATATTATATCAGACCAGTAATAAAAAAATACAAAAATGTAGGTTTGATAAATAGTATCTTTAATACCTGCTGAAAAATGTTTCAAAAGTAAGTACAAAATGTACATACGATAACAAAAACGACGGTTTTAGCATTTTTACAGTTCTTTCATTAAAACTCCAATTTTCTATTGTTGATATTGATATGAAAAATGGTAAGATTTTTCAAAGCTCATGTAAACATTTGTGGCTCCAAACAGGAGTTATTTTGTGAACTGAGAGAAAAAATGGTTGTAAAGACAGCAGACACCAGAATAAAGCCAAATATAATCCATCCATCCATCCATCCATCCATCCATCCATCCATCCATCCATCCATCCATCCATCCATCCATCCATCCATCCATCCATGAAACATTTAGCCTGCTGGTTCATATAAAGATGTGTTTAAATGGATCCTTACATAAAATCANCATCCATCCATCCATCCATCCATCCATCCATCCATCCATCCATCCATCCATCCATCCATCCATCCATCCATCCATCCATCCATCCATCCTTTTCTCTCTCTCTTCTCATATGTTTCTTTCTGAGTGACCAGCATACATGTATGTTTGCTCTGCATTCAGAGAGGTTTATTGTTTTTATTGTTTTTATAGTTTATGTGCTCCTTGCAGTGACAGGTCAAATGTCTCACTGCAACCAGCCGTGGTTTTAATCCAGAAGCTTTTCTCCTGCGCTCCCAGTGTGGCTGCAGCTTCTCATGCAGTGCCAACAGAGGTCACACACATTCAGCACCTGCTTCTGACACTCTGAGATATTCCTCCAGCTACCTTTTTATAATTGATCCAGGATTTAATGAAGACTGAGTCATGAGCCATAAAAAGAAAAAGTTCCCTTTATGTATCAAATCTGGACACACTGACCTTTGACTTGTTTTCATACAGACTGATTTTCATCTTGGGATGAACTGATCTGCAAAGTAAATTCATTCGGTTTTAGCTTCTTATCTAGTGGTGTGCTGTTTTAAGAACCTCTTGAAAAACCTGTATAATCACAAACGTAAGGGTTTTAAGCTTTATAGAGTTTAAAACTTTATACAGCTAAGCTGTATAAAGTTTAAACTTTATACAGAGTTTAAAACTGCACTTTTAAACTCTGTATATAAATAAAAGAGAAATTTCAATCAATAAAATTGACATCAGGTAACAACTAAATTTGTGTTCTATTTATTCCTATAAAACTTTTCTGGACAAAATGAGATTCTAATCAAATTAACTCATTTTAAGTTTGTCTCAGAAACACAAGCAGCTTATTGGTCTTTTCTCTGACAGATTCCACTTAACAATACTTCAACATTACTAAATTATGAGGTTATATGCATTCATAATTTGAGGCTACACACAAGCAGCCAGCTGAGACTGAGGCCTTTAGCACTAAAATGTTTAACATGAAAAATTATTCTGTACATAGGTCAGGAAAGAAGCTGTAAACATGACATGTAAAAGTGTCAGAGTTTGAGATAGAATAATCTGCCAGAGAAACAGGATTAGAAATGTGATTTAAATTGTTTTGCATAAATATTTTGTACAACAAAATCCGCCTGATCAGGGTTCTTGAAGCAGCTTCAGGATCTGTGTCTAATTCAAATCTTAATGTTGGCTTGGAACTAAAATTCTGAAAAAAACCTAAATATTTAACATTTAGATGCCTGTTTTATAAAGATTCAAAGGGAAATGAAACATTTAGCCTGCTGGTTCATATAAAGATGTGTTTAAATGGATCCTTACATAAAATCACAGATCCCTCACAAATCAGTTGCTTAAAACTGATTTGTTTTTACAACTGTACTGTCAACCTTGAAAAAAAGAAAGTGACATAAAAAGCAAAGAAATCCTCAAACTATAAATGAAAAATATGAACTTATAGACCATCCTGTAGAAATGTGTCCCTCCTCTGCATGATAACCTCAGCTTTACCTGTAACTGATCTGCATAGCCTGTTCTTGAACTGGTTTCTTCCTCTGGGCATTCTGCTCTCTTGTTCTGCTTTGCTGTATATAATACATGCAAATAAAAAGAGTTTAAATAAAAAAAAAATAGAAAAAAGAAAAAAGGAAAACACAGAAGACTCTAACATCTCTAATCACACGTCTCATAACCCTCAGAGAGAATCTGAGAGCTGATTATAAAATACTTTTAAGTCCTGTCTTCACATCTTCTCTTTGACAGATTCTCCAAAAACATTGACCCTGCTGTCCTCCATGATGTCATTTCCTCTTTCTGTCATGTATTTGCACCAGTCCCTCTCCCCCCACAGCTTGACACCACCATTTTTATTTTGCTTTTGGTATATTGACTTCTTCTTTTTCACCTCAGAGAGATAATTATGCTTTCTTCTTCATAGTTTCAGTGAGCAGCTTCAACTCAGTTCAGTCTTTTTTATTTAGTGCCGATTTACAGCTGAAGTCAGTGCTAGGCAATGTACAAAAATCAAATTAAAAAACATCCAGTGTTTTGTAAATTAGTGTCATAAAAGACATTCTAATTTGATTCTAGGTTTTAAACAGTGCAGTCAAGTTCAATTTATTACTTAAATTAGTAAAAATGTTTTCTGTCTAAGGATTCTTGGCTCATTAAGTCGTGAACTTCACTAAATTGTTTGATTTTGTTCTGTAGTGTATTTGTCCACTTTTTCACTAAAAACTATAAAAGTTTGTGTGTAGAAGTCAGAACCTGTCAGCCTGCTGCTCATGGTTCAGAGCTGCTTGAAGATGTGAAACTTCTACCTGACATGGTGGCTGATTTCTTTTCTCCATGTCATGAGGAATCGTTGTGTTTGAGGCGATTCCTTTTAGGACTACAATCTTAGTTTATGCAAACATCTGACTTTAAGTAACGTTTTAAAAAATGATCTCTGTCATTTTTCTTATATTTAGCAAACAGACAGTGTTTTGTCTAATTTATTCAGACAAATATGTATATTTAGTTGTATGTTTACCCTATGCAGGTATTCAGGTTCCCTCCATTATCAGCTGCTTTGCCTGTCTTTATTTTACGGTGCAGTATTCCACATTTCCCCTGATTTTCTTCAGCTGTTGTTGGTTATTCAGACACATTGTGTGTCTTTATATTTGGGACTCAAGCTGTGCTGCAGTAATAATATGTATTAGTATAAGATGAACTTATACTTTCAGTTAGAATATCTTTCTTAGAAACTCTATTTGTTCCATGACAACAAATTGTTAAGGAACAATTTATAACAATTATTCTGTAGCGGTACTTACAAGTAAGTAAGATGTACTTACTTACAAGGCGTACTTGTAAGTAAGTACATATTACTTATTATAAGACGTACTTATAATAAGTAAGGGTATCTTACTTATTGTTATAATTTTATTAATAGAAGTCATAATTAATACTGCAAAACATAAAAAGCAAAAATATATATATATATATTACACTGACTTTTATTTTTTTAACCTAAACTTCTTAAACTGAGAGAATTAAAACAGAAAGAAAAGACAAACATTCCGGTGAAAGTTTCAGGACCGACGGAGTGAAGGAGAAACATGGAGGCAAAAGGCCACAGTGTGGTTTGGTATGTTTGGTGCTGGTCAGGTTTAAACAGCTAAAGCCCTTGTGATAAAGGCTTTAACAAGAGATTAGTGTCAAATGCTTCCATTCAAACAGAAAAGTCAACTGAGGATCAGCAGCAAACCGGCTGGGTAATACGGCCCAGAAAGAAACTGAAAATATAATGAGGTGCTGTATAAATCTGTCAGCGCGCAGCAGCAGCAGCTTTACCTCAGACTCAGTGTGTGTTTTGTCTCCATCTGCTCCGCCAGCCTCTCTTCCCGTTTCACAACTCAGTAGATAAGCATGGCTGGTGTCTTTAAGGATGTTTGTGTGTCTTTAACAAAGCAGGGCTTATTTTAGACAATACATGCTTTACACTGAAATACACACAACATCTTCACATGAGTAGAAATGCCAACAAACTTAATCTATGGAACCTTTTTTGATACACTCAGAATTTTGGCTTGAGATATAGTATAACTATCCGATTTCATTGTTTTAAAGGTTTTTATAGGAACATTATTAGGTGTCTTAAACATTTAGTTGGGAATTTGTACTTTGAGTCATTGAAGTTTTCACTAAGTAAATCTTCACACAGCAACATTGATTTGTCCCTAAAACCTGCTCAGACTCATTGGATTATCAGTAAAGATGTTCTAGAGACTCTGAAAATCAACTTTTATTACTGCAATTGTGAACATCAGCAGTGATTTTCTAAAAGCTGACAAGAAAAGAACGTCGCAGCTCTATGTAACACATGGGATCAGGTGAAAGCTCTCGCTCTTCATCGCCGTTTGAGAAAGACGCCCATTTCTTTCTGGTCAGAAACAAAACTTACATGAAAATAATGGTAAATCTAAACCTGCCTGGGCTGTGAATAATTCTGTCCTTAACTGTACTATCCGGCCCCCCACACATGAACACGCATACACACACTTAAGTACCTTGCCCTAAATTGCCATGTTAAAGTGCACAGAATTTGATGAATTTACATGAGCTTCAAGATTTTCACTCATTCCAAAATCAAGAAGAAAAAAAAAAAAACATTTAAAGAGCTCATGCATTTTAAGCTAAACTTGTCCTGATTGGTCCTGTGTGCTGCAGCAGAGGTCTGAATGGGGCTGGGGGAACCTTTACCTTTATCTTCCACAAACCGCCCCCTCCCTCCCCCCACACACACACACACACACCACACACACACGCACGCACACGCACCCCACTACCCCCCACAAAAAGCACAATTTTCTAAAATCTAATGCTATAGGTAAATAAAACCAAACCTCAACATCTCAAGTGATGAAAACCAAAAACAACAAGATACATTCTTGATGATTGAAATATCCCAACCCTCCTATCCTTCCCCTCCTACAAAGTTGCCATATTTTCTGGCATAGTTGTAATATTTTATTGAATTTTTGTTTGCTGACACTGCAATGAAGAGATTTATTTTTGATTCATGTATTTCTTAGTTTGATGCTGGATTATTCTTGAAGTCCCTTTAGTTTTGGAACTATGAGCTTCATCTTCTTGTAAAGCCACTTTGATGGACAGCAGTGGAAATAGAGCCTGGTGTTAATATAACATTCTGCTAGATGTAACCATAAAGATATTTGTTTCCTCCTTTATCCTAATGCTACTGTTTAATTTACTGGTTGAATGTAGAAAATCCTGCATACAGGAAGACTGGATTAATACAGAACAATGCTCTGACTACTGTTATTACATTTAATAAGGTAAGGTCATTTTATCTATGTAGCACATTTTCAGCAACAAGGCAATTTAAAGTGCTATACATGAATTGGAAGGAAATACAACAAAACAACAAACCAAAGGAAAGAGCAAAAGAAGAAAAAGGAAAACAAAAAAGTATAACCCCATGTTTAAGAATAAGTAGTTTGTTTATAAACTAGTAGGGGTTTCTCTGGATTCTAAGTTTGTTCTAGTTCCTGAATATAGAAACTACAAGCTCCTGTTATAAGTAATCCATAATTTATAAACTAGAAGGAGTTAAACAATATCATTTAACTTGCTGACGGCACAAACATATAAGTTTCAAAGGATCAGAAAAAAGGAACAGAACATTTTTATGTCCCCCAGAATAATTTACTGAAATGTTCCAGTTTATTTCCCCCATTAAAAAATGAAGTGGGATTTCGTTCCCTGACTGCAGGTTGTTTAACTCCTGTGACCACTCAGTCTGACCATGAGCAGTGATCTAAACGGGAACTTTATATTTCCTCCAAGTGTGTGGGTGTGTGTGTGTGTGTGTGTGTGTGTGTGTGTGTGTGTGTATAGTTTTCTCTCTTCTCTTCATGCCACCAGGTAACATGTAGTTTTACTCTTGGTTAGTTTAGATAAGTAGGTAAAAAAATGAGTTTTCAGGTAATCTTGATGGGTCCTTGCTCCACTTCTTAACTCTAGTTTGACTCAATAGTTTTTCCATCATTTTTTTCTGACAGACAGATGAACCCCAGTGATTACAGTCTGAAACTGTACACGCCGTCCACACCGGATCATTTCTTTCTAAAATGGGTGTTCGGTTTTAAAAACACCCACATCCACTTGGGACTTTAACCAGAAATGTTTTCAACCACACAGGAACTCAAAGAAGAATGTGACCAATGATGATATTTTCATCCTAAAATGCAGAGTCTCCTATAGAAAGGTGTAAACTGTAAAAAACTTTAAAGTAAAGTTTTACTTCACAGCATCTACACTGTAAAACTGAACACACACAGAGTTAGAAATCCATTACTCATCCGTGTGGTTGTGTTTATTTGTACTTCAGGACATATACTGATTTACAGCTAGAAACACACATGTTGAATCATCCATACAAATCATTTTTTTCAGCTATCCCAAATAATCATAAGGCAAATTCAGAGAAAATAACATTGCACCAGTTTTATCCTGTCCAATCTCGTATCTCCTGCAGATTTTACACTCTCCATGTTTTTCTTGGACAGAAGTATGTGAAAGAAGTTTCTGATAACAGTTATGGTGTCTGATCATTCCCAACTAAAACTCTTTTGTTCTGACAAGAAGCTTCAGCTTCCTGCCAGGCTTTGTCTGTTCTCTGTTCTCCCTCTGCCTCTCAGTGGAGGAGGAAGAGGAAGAAAAAGAGGAGGAGGAGGAGGGATGACTGGTGGCAGTTTATTGCCCTCAATATGTTGTGATGGAAGACTTGGGTTTCCAGAAGGAGCAGCTGCATGGCCAGACAGGAACAATTATTGATCTATTGGCATCAGCTAAATGTTGGCAGATACACAAGACAACTTTTTCCCTCCCTATAACCTACTACTTCACATTTTTTACTCAGTGATGAGAAAAAAGCTGCAGCGTGTGTCAATTGAATGATTTCAAGATTTTAAAAAATAAGTCTATAACGAGCCTAACAAAACTAGGAACTAACATCCACCCTTCAATCTTAATCAGATTATTTACAGAGCACCGAAGGACAAAATAAATATTTTTACGTGATAAACAGGTTGAATTCAGGACCAGCTGTATTCAGTCAACATATTTTACAATAATCCCTTTTTAAAATGCAATTGCCAGAGTCCAATTTGATCCATTTGCAGTAGGGGAGCAAAACCACACCAACAATAAAAACATGACTAAAAGGCCTTCAGTCTATCCAGAGAGGTTCCCCACCAAACCAGTTTCAGCATCAAGTCGGACTGGTGATAACTTAGCACCAATTCTTCCAGTTTCCACTGCTGTAAGCTCCCAGCGTGGCACAAAAACAAACTGACATAAAAAAATCACACCATCTTGTTCTGGATCAGAATCAACTGTCAAACATGTCAGAGTAAAACTTTCATCAGAAGCTGGAAGCAGACCTGAAGACCAACAACCAATAAAAATCTTTTAAACTTCTGCGTTACTTTGGTTTTGTCTGTTAATATCAGGTATTGTGTAATTATGTAAAATTGATTTTTTGAGTTTTATATAAAGCTGTAATGTTTTTCCCTCATCAAAAACACACCTAGAGTGTTGCTCTGATTATTTCATGTATATTTGAGCCTAAACATTTAATCTGACCAATCACTGCCCTTTACTCCCGTCCTCTCTCCACTCTGCTCCTTCAGACTAGTGGTAGCAGCAGTTAGCAAACACCTGGTGGAGCTAGACATCTACTGATTGTGTCAGTCAAACATTGACAAGTATTAAAAAAAATTACTTATAGCTTTAAATTAAGAATTCTAAAAAAAAAATAAAATTAAAAAACATTAAAAAATAGGTTGTGATACTTTATTTTATAAATGATTTACAACGTTTAACGTGAGTTGGAATATTTTCAGTCTTTGTCTTTTACAGTATTTGCCTCTTTTCTCCAAACATTTGTGACATTGCATACATAGCACCACTTTAAATATTTGTATTTTGGTAAAAAAAAAAAAAAAAAAAAAAAAAAAAAAATCTGGCATTGGAATTGTTACAGCTTTTATGTTCTGCTGTTTGAATGAAATGTGTATAATTGTTGAGGAGGAAAACACATCTGGCCTTTTACTTCAAGAACTGTGGAATCGATCTTATATAGAATTCACAAAATAATATCGTTATTCTCTCCAAGCACTAATTCATGCAAAAGATTTAGAAGAAAATGCTACCAATTATCAGGACCATAACCAGTACTGATAATTAACATTCCTATAAAAAGACAGCAGTTCTGTTAAGCAATAAATCCAGCACCCCTCCCTGAGTGTAGTCCTGTTGTCTGGGTTTTTATCTTGCACTGCTGGCATGTCCAATTCTGACTCCGACTCGTGGTCTGTCGCTGACTACAGACAATTGTGTTTCAACACTGTGAACCACCCACCTCGCTGCAGCCTACAGGAAGCCTGGGTTTACCAACCATTAAGCTTTCAACTGCCTTTGTCTGAAACATATTTCTGTGGGCCTTTTTTTCTAATTGCCTGTCAAAATTGACTTAACCATCATCCATGTGCAGTAAAAAGAGTGTTCATACAGCTCTCATTTATTCATACAAGCTCTATTCAGAGTGGATTTGAGTTTCACAACCTGAATGAGGCCAATATGTTTGCATGACTGCTAAGTGATTTAAATGGAACAAGATTCTGCTGCTTTAAATTGGCAGTCAACTCAACAGGTAATTTATTTTGTCACTCTTTATGCCCAGGTCAATAAATTCTAAAGCAATAAAACACCTACAATGTTTTACCGAATATAAAACAGTCATAAAAATCAATTATTCAAACCTAAAGACAAGCAAAAAATACAGAATGAGTTTCCGTTGAGTCCAGAATACAAACATTTATCTCTAGTTGGCAGATTTTTTTTTGGTTTATTGGAACCATTTTCCTGAGGTATTGTTATAACAATGAGTAAGGTTATTAAATACAGTAACTCTAAATTGATAAGAACCCAAAACAGATGGAAACTCAGGAAACCGAAAAGGGTCACAAATCAGATTTAAAGTAATGTGTTTGTAACAGTGAGCTTCACATGAAGAAACTGATTGGAACTACAGTCAGTGCCAGATATTTAATTACATTTCATTTAACAAAATATGTTTTTTCTCCTTTAATAGCAGTAAACAAGATTAAACTGGTGAGATAGAACTACCAACAATATTTAGAGTTCCTAAATGACAGGGAAATGTAATTTTTAAAATGTTTTTATTTTTACTTCCTCTACATTATGAACCTCTCATACATTTACTTTGTATTTGGTAGAATGACCTCTCAGACTGAATGACTTGGGTCTGATATTTCTTCTCACTGCAGTTTGTTAGAATTTGTCCGAGTCCTCTTGACAGAGCTGGTGGAACTGGATCGGTTTTGTTGGCTGTCTCACACACACACACACACACACACACACACACACACACACACACACACACACACACACACACACCTTGCCATCTGTGGCCACAGACTTCCCAAGAGACAGAAACCAGACCTTTATTGTACCATTTCAAATCAGTGACTTTGTCATCCTTCAACCACTATGTGGCTAATGTGACTGTATGTTTAAAACCAATTGTCCTTTTGGAAGACTAGTTTGTGCCCAAGACTGAGCTTCCTGACCAGTGTCTTGATATGCTGCTCTAATATTTCCACACAAGACTTCCTACTCATCTACTTTGTGAAGTGCACCAGTCCCTCTTGCAGTAAAACGACCACAAAACATGATGCTGCCACCTCTGTTTCAACACTTGGGTGATGTTCTCGCTTACAAGCTTCTCCCCTTTTCCTCCAAATATAATGTTGGTCATTATTACCAAACACACTTCAGTTTAACTTCACTGAGAACACATAGCAGGTCTATAAAAATGAAGCTACTGGAAACAGCAGTCTGGTTGGTTAGTATCTTACAGCACATTACATGTGAAGGCCTCAGGATGATGTTTCTCAGACAGAGCCTTACACTGACATCGACCAACGAGGCAAAGTACGTAGTCTATCAGTACCTGTGGAGATTTGATTTCTGTTTCTTCAGAAAAGACTTTGTTATATTGCTGGAGCTATATTACTCTACTGTTTAGAGGTAACAAAGTATAAATGTGCGATCAGGAATATGGATGCTTCATGGGAGTAGCTTTTGGGTCAGACTCTGCAAAAGAGACAGGATGATGAGTGACCGGTTGGGCCCAGAGTGAGTCAGCAATCAGCAGCCAGGCACAGGTGAGAACAGTGGGCTCATCAGCAGGAGTGATGGGTCTGTGGTGAACATTTTGGCTCGAAGAGTCGGCTCTTCACTGCAGGTAAGGGAGGGACTGTTTAAATCATGGCGGGAAACCCAGGAAACAGGCAGATCATAACAATAACTGCAGAAATGATCAATTTCCATGCATGTGTTTGGATGGTGTAAGTTTAAATCAAAGTATTACTTTAGTTTTAAAAAATGCATAAACATTGATCAATAAATAAGTACATAAATAAAGTGTTTTTATTCTCAGTAAAGAATTACTCAGAGCTCAACTTATCCCACATTGCCAGAGGAGTATTACGATTTTCCTGGTCAGCTGAACTGATGCAGCAGAGTCTCACTCTAGTGTAGCTGTACAACAGTTTCACCAGACTGTTTTAAACATGATGCAGCTTCACTAAGTCCAGCTGTGTACTGTACAATAGTTATATAAACACATAAACTCTGAACTTAAAAAGATTTAGTCTTTTCCTTTTCTTTTGTTTGCTTTGACTTTGCCACCCCTCCTCTTGTTCTTTTTCCTTCTGTCCATTCTCAACATCCTCCCTCTGAACCTGACATCCGTGTCGACAACCAAGGCCTCCATGTGGGTTGTGCTTTACCCCTGAAACTTTTATGAAAATATGTTCCTTTTTTTACATATTTGTTAAAATTATCTCCATGTTGTGACAGTTTGCAGTCAGGCAAATAATATGTGAACAGATCAATCTCCTCCACCTCCTATCTGCAGTCTGCAGAAATGCACCGCTCCTAAACAAAAACAACCAATCAGAACCAGGAGGAGGATCTTAGTGCTGTCAATCAACCTAATGTATTCACTGCTCAATGTGCTAATGGCAGTTTCAGAAAAAAACAAAACAAACGTTTATCTGCCGTTATCAGTAGCTATGCTAACAAATGTAGCATTCACAACAGACTTTGTTAGCTGCAACAAGAGCAAGGGCGAATCAGCAGCACCACACGTAGAGTGATTGACAACGGTCAACCAGCAGCCTCCTGGCTCTGATTGATTTGTTTTAGTTAGCACAGGGAGAAGGCAGAGGAGCTCAACATAATGACATTTTCAACAGATATGTAAAAAAAACAAAACTATTTTATAAAAGTTACATAGTGCAGCCTTACGGGGTTGAAGCACGGCAGTATGAGTGTGGAGAACAAACATCTGAGAGGACTGATGAGTGGAGCAGCTGCTCCAACTGTGGAAACTAGATCAGAATAAGTATCTGATCTGGATGCATAAAAAACCTCTGCAAGGAAAGAAGCTTCAGTGCAACAGAAAATGGCTGCAATGGAAAGTCAGACTTCAGTACAGAAGTGCCAGCCCAGAGGTTTGGCTCATTTCTCTGGCAAACTTCCTGTTTTCACAGCTGAAACTTGTCTGACCAAACATGCTAACATTGGGATTGACAAAGTTTCCACAGGTCAAACTGGGTTACAATGTATTTATGCTATAATCATGCCTCAGTTCTCACAGCTGTTAGATGGAGAAACAGTTTCAAAAAACTACATTTTAGAATAATGTTTCTTTTTTGTTGTCTTTGCAAATACTATATTGTACATTAAATTGACTAACAGCCAACATATGAAACAAACTCTGACCAACTAAAACAATATATACATATTTACTACACATAAGCTTTCTTTAAATTTAAATGAGCTAAAAATAACATTCTTAATTTACATGGAAATAAAAAAAAAATTGCAGAGCTTGAAATAGTTTCAGAAACAATGTTGCAAAAACCAACTTGGTGCAGCTTGTTGGGAAACTGGAAGCGATCCTGTCTCTCCCTCCTGCTGCATTGGGCTGCTGCCTAAGTGTAACTGTAAATAACAAAAGATGTTGCCAAACCAATCTCAGCTCAGAGTTTTCTTTTCTTTTCACAGCTTCTTCTGTGCTAAAGTGGAAGGAGTCGTTCCTGGCTGTAAGGTTGATATCTGTTACTATTGATGCTCCATGTTTGGCTGCGGAAGAGAAGAAATCCATGAAGAACCTTTTTGAATCAACTTGATAATTGATACAGCTGTATGCCGGTGCGACCTTTTAAAGGTTGAAATGCTTACACTTAAACAACACTGCTCTCTTTTTAACTGTTAGTCACACAGATACATACGTTAAACACTTAAAATGAAAAACAAAAACAAATGCTGGGAATTTCATCTTTTATATGGTATGTAACAACATTACAAAACTGCAAAGATTTGCAGAAGATTCTCTGAGAAACACCAAATGATAACAAAAATGATAATCACCTCCTAATGGATCTCCCCAGTCCACCTACAGCAATCCTAACATTTTATCTGGTCTAACCTGAAATGCTGTTATTTTCTTACTTTTATGACTGCGATGCTACTATTTTTGTCTTTTTCATTTCCTCTTCTCTGCACCTTTCTTCTTCTCTTGCTGTCTGTCCGTCAACCGGCAGAGAGGCGACAGCAAGTCTCCAGGCCGTAAACTGATCTCCGTCAGAGAGAGTGCAGGGCAGAGCGGGACAGGATTCCTGATATAGATCTACCTCAGAGACTCAGGCAAACAAAGCCTCACCTGTTTGCACCACCCTGTCTGGATCCTTTTCCAGTACCACCTCCATTGCTGTTGATGCATGACTACCAGAGTCTGAAATTCTCCACTTTGTAAGTTTGTATGTCTTCCTCTCAGTCTTTGTTTCTGGTGTGGAATGTAGGAACCTTCACTATATATATA
>NW_006800128.1:1256931-1262413 GCF_000485575.1 Poecilia formosa | reverse complement strand
ACCAAAGTAATGCCCTTCTTTCTTGAGACTCACTGTTATGTACTGCTAAATAGGCCTGTTGTCCTGCTGCTGTCTAACCCTAACAGGGCTCACTCAATCCATCCTCCCATCAGCTCTGACCAGCTTCTGTCTCTGCTAAAGACAAGCATCCCCACAGCATGATGCTGCCACCACCATATGTCACATTATGATAGATTGTTTTTAATCATTACCCTAGTCTTTTGCATGTTTTGGTCTCGTCTAAACATCTAAATATTTTCTGTGTCCAGCTGCCTCTCCACCTGAATACAGGAGCTCAGCGGAGCGTCCAGCTGATGCTGCAATGACTGAGGATAACGTTAAAACCAGGGAGGAGCCAGCACTTCCTTCTGGACCTTGTGACCGTACTAATACAACACTGGAGTATTATTGGAACTCTTTTGGGGAAATGGGAAAATGAAAGGATCTTTAGATTGCAGAGTTTCAAAGGCATGTATAGGTTTTTCAGGGTTTTAATTGATTTTTCAGAAAAAGACTTTAACGATTTTATTTTAGCTTAGTAAACAATGACATGGCAGAACCAAAGTTGTGTCTAAGATTGAAATCATTGGAGTACCTGATCATATACGTCCATCTGATGGCTTTTGATCATTAAGCAGAATGGTGTGTTTTTATATCTATGACTGCTTGACCCTGCAGGAAAAACCAGAAGATCTATTTTTGACAGCCAGGAAATGGAGTTATAATATAAATCAAGAGTTAAGATCAGACTTGGTGTTTGTGGTGATTTGCTGGGTGGGGAGGAGGAGGAGGCAGGAGGAAGAGGAGGGTTCTGGTTACTTGTTTGTGTGACGTAAAAAGAAAACACTTGACAGGTCGTGAATAATTGTTTTAATGAGTGTGCAAAAGCAGTCGGCTCAAAGGCCTGTCAGGTTAAACAAACTCTCCAAATCCGATTGTCAAAGTGCAAAGTGTTGTCGTTTCAATTTACCCCCACCGTCGCTCCTTCCTTCCTCCCCTCCCTGGCTCTGGCTCCCCCTCCCCCTGCGTGCTCCATTCCTTCCAATTACAAGACATAATATTTGCTCAAACCTTGTGTGATCACTGGTTAAGTTGTTTTAAAAAGCCTGTTGATCTCAGCGCGCTCTGCTGCTCTTTGTCAATGGAGCATCAACAGGGATGAATAAATGGCAGGCACTTCCTTGTTATCTCCTCACAGCACCATTCCATCCTTTCACAGCACACAGCCGTCTTATTAGAGATCCTTCCACTTCCACACAGCTCCGCCGTCTCTGCGTACCTGTTTTATTTTTGTTTTGCCAAGAATGTCTAAAGAGCTAAATTTGGTTGCAGAGTTTGAATTCAATCTGTCATTTTCAGGCACAACAAAAAAACCTTCTGGCTCTTCAGGCACAGACCAGTTCCAAGAACGCGGAAGTTTTTTCATAATACAGCACAAATGTACTGTTCAATGAAATTCTTACATTATTCTTTTTCAGTTTATTTATGCAGGACCAGTTAATGACAATATTCACACTTAAATAAAACAGATTCAGTTTAAGGATACAACTCTATGAAACCAATGCAGTCCAACTAAATCCACATGACCGTTCTATAACTTATATTCAAGTCTCTCAGGAGCCTGACTAGGTCATCAGGTCACACATGAAATATATTCTATGTCCTCACAAAAAAAAAAAAATCATTTTTATTTAAGAAAAGAAGTTTACAAATTAATTTTTTGTACAACCTCAACTTTTGTTTTACAGACTCATTTTAGACATTCTGGAAAAGGAGGGTGCATATGTACATATGTTTACATAGACATTAAAAAATATATATATACATATTTATATTTGTAAACAATTTATTTTGATTATTATTTCAGTCGTCTTACTTTTTTCCAAGACATTTTATATTTTCAAAATAAATGAAGATTTTATTTTATAAACTGTATGACCAAGAGAACAACATGATACAGAATAACTACACACAGATGGATGTTTGAAAACTTTTATTTCTGTTAGTTATGATGAGTTTCTACTTACACATAATGAATACATAACATTTGAGAAGTTGAATATTATATCAGACCAGTAATAAAAAAATACAAAAATGTAGGTTTGATAAATAGTATCTTTAATACCTGCTGAAAAATGTTTCAAAAGTAAGTACAAAATGTACATACGATAACAAAAACGACGGTTTTAGCATTTTTACAGTTCTTTCATTAAAACTCCAATTTTCTATTGTTGATATTGATATGAAAAATGGTAAGATTTTTCAAAGCTCATGTAAACATTTGTGGCTCCAAACAGGAGTTATTTTGTGAACTGAGAGAAAAAATGGTTGTAAAGACAGCAGACACCAGAATAAAGCCAAATATAATCCATCCATCCATCCATCCATCCATCCATCCATCCATCCATCCATCCATCCATCCATCCATCCATCCATCCATCCATCCATGAAACATTTAGCCTGCTGGTTCATATAAAGATGTGTTTAAATGGATCCTTACATAAAATCAAAGATCCCTCACAAATCAGTTGCTTAAAACTGATTTGTTTTTTGTACTGTCAACCTTGAAAAAAAGAAAGTGACATAAAAAGCAAAGAAATCCTCAAACTATAAATGAAAAATATGAATTTATAGACCATCCTGTAGAAATGTGTCTCTCCTCTGCATGATAACCTCAGCTTTACCTGTAACTGATCTGCATAGCCTGTTCTTGAACTGGTTTCTTCCTCTGGGCATTCTGCTCTCTTGTTCTGCTTTGCTGTATATAATACATGCAAATAAAAAGAGTTTAAATAAAAAAAAAATAGAAAAAAGAAAAAAGGAAAACACAGAAGACTCTAACATCTCTAATCACACGTCTCATAACCCTCAGAGAGAATCTGAGAGCTGATTATAAAATACTTTTAAGTCCTGTCTTCACATCTTCTCTTTGACAGATTCTCCAAAAACATTGACCCTGCTGTCCTCCATGATGTCATTTCCTCTTTCTGTCATGTATTTGCACCAGTCCCTCTCCCCCCACAGCTTGACACCACCATTTTTATTTTGCTTTTGGTATATTGACTTCTTCTTTTTCACCTCAGAGAGATAATTATGCTTTCTTCTTCATAGTTTCAGTGAGCAGCTTCAACTCAGTTCAGTCTTTTTTATTTAGTGCCGATTTACAGCTGAAGTCAGTGCTAGGCAATGTACAAAAATCAAATTAAAAAACATCCAGTGTTTTGTAAATTAGTGTCATAAAAGACATTCTAATTTGATTCTAGGTTTTAAACAGTGCATTCAAGTTCAATTTATTACTTAAATTAGTAAAAATGTTTTCTGTCTAAGGATTCTTGGCTCATTAAGTCATGAACTTCACTAAATTGTTTGATTTTGTTCTGTAGTGTATTTGTCCACTTTTTCACTAAAAACTATAAAAGTTTGTGTGTAGAAGTCAGAACCTGTCAGCCTGCTGCTCATGGTTCAGAGCTGCTTGAAGATGTGAAACTTCTACCTGACATGGTGGCTGATTTCTTTTCTCCATGTCATGAGGAATCGTTGTGTTTGAGGTGATTCCTTTTAGGACTGCAATCTTAGTTTATGCAAACATCTGACTTTAAGTAACGTTTTAAAAAATGATCTCTGTCATTTTTCTTATATTTAGCAAACAGACAGTGTTTTGTCTAATTTATTCAGACAAATATGTATATTTAGTTGTATGTTTACCCTATGCAGGTATTCAGGTTCCCTCCATTATCAGCTGCTTTGCCTGTCTTTATTTTACGGTGCAGTATTCCACATTTCCCCTGATTTTCTTCAGCTGTTGTTGGTTATTCAGACACATTGTGTGTCTTTATATTTGGGACTCAAGCTGTGCTGCAGTAATAATATGTATTAGTATAAGATGAACTTATACTTTCAGTTAGAATATCTTTCTTAGAAACTCTATTTGTTCCATGACAACAAATTGTTAAGGAACAATTTATAACAATATTCCGTAGCGGTACTTACAAGTAAGTAAGATGTACTTACTTACAAGGCGTACTTGTAAGTAAGTACATATTACTTATTATAAGACGTACTTATAATAAGTAAGGGTATCTTACTTATTGTTATAATTTTATTAATAGAAGTCATAATTAATACTGCAAAACATAAAAAGCAAAAATATATATATATATATTACACTGACTTTTATTTTTTTAACCTAAACTTCTTAAACTGAGAGAATTAAAACAGAAATAAAAGACAAACATTCCGGTGAAAGTTTCAGGACCGACGGAGTGAAGGAGAAACATGGAGGCAAAAGGCCACAGTGTGGTTTGGTATGTTTGGTGCTGGTCAGGTTTAAACAGCTAAAGCCCTTGTGATAAAGGCTTTAACAAGAGATTAGTGTCAAATGCTTCCATTCAAACAGAAAAGTCAACTGAGGATCAGCAGCAAACCGGCTGGGTAATACGGCCCAGAAAGAAACTGAAAATATAATGAGGTGCTGTATAAATCTGTCAGCGCGCAGCAGCAGCAGCTTTACCTCAGACTCAGTGTGTGTTTTGTCTCCATCTGCTCCGCCGGCCTCTCTTCCCGTTTCACAACTCAGTAGATAAGCATGGCTGGTGTCTTTAAGGATGTTTGTGTGTCTTTAACAAAGCAGGGCTTATTTTAGACAATACATGCTTTACACTGAAATACACACAACATCTTCACATGAGTAGAAATGTCAACACACTTAATCTATGGAACCTTTTTTGATACACTCAGAATTTTGGCTTGAGATATAGTATAACTATCCGATTTCATTGTTTTAAAGGTTTTTATAGGAACATTATTAGGTGTCTTAAACATTTAGTTGGGAATTTGTACTTTGAGTCATTGAAGTTTTCACTAAGTAAATCTTCACACAGCAACATTGATTTGTCCCTAAAACCTGCTCAGACTCATTGGATTATCAGTAAAGATGTTCTAGAGACTCTGAAAATCAACTTTTATTACTGCAATTGTGAACATCAGCAGTGATTTTCTAAAAGCTGACAAGAAAAGAACGTCGCAGCTCTATGTAACACATGGGATCAGGTGAAAGCTCTCGCTCTTCATCGCCGTTTGAGAAAGACGCCCATTTCTTTCTGGTCAGAAACAAAACTTACATGAAAATAATGGTAAATCTAAACCTGCCTGGGCTGTGAATAATTCTGTCCTTAACTGTACTATCCGGCCCCCCACACATGAACACGCATACACACACTTAAGTACCTTGCCCTAAATTGCCATGTTAAAGTGCACAGAATTTGATGAATTTACATGAGCTTCAAGATTTTCACTCATTCCAAAATCAAGAAGAAAAAAAAAAAAACATTTAAAGAGCTCATGCATTTTAAGCTAAACTTGTCCTGATTGGTCCTGTGTGCTGCAGCAGAGGTCTGAATGGGGCTGGGGGGAACCTTTACCTTTATCTTCCACAAACCGCCCCCTCCCTCCCCCCACACACACACACACACACCACACACAC
>NW_006800128.1:1227173-1256056 GCF_000485575.1 Poecilia formosa | reverse complement strand
TTTTTATGTCCCCCAGAATAATTTACTGAAATGTTCCAGTTTATTTCCCCCATTAAAAAATGAAGTGGGATTTCGTTCCCTGACTGCAGGTTGTTTAACTCCTGTGACCACTCAGTCTGACCATGAGCAGTGATCTAAACGGGAACTTTATATTTCCTCCAAGTGTGTGTGTGTGTATAGTTTTCTCTCTTCTCTTCATGCCACCAGGTAACATGTAGTTTTACTCTTGCTTAGTTTAGATAAGTAGGTAAAAAAATGAGTTTTCAGGTAATCTTGATGGGTCCTTGCTCCACTTCTTAACTCTAGTTTGACTCAATAGTTTTTCCATCATTTTTTTCTGACAGACAGATGAACCCCAGTGATTACAGTCTGAAACTGTACACGCCGTCCACACCGGATCATTTCTTTCTAAAATGGGTGTTTGGTTTTAAAAACACCCACATCCACTCGGGACTTTAACCAGAAATGTTTTCAACCACACAGGAACTCAAAGAAGAATGTGACCAATGATGATATTTTCATCCTAAAATGCAGAGTCTCCTATAGAAAGGTGTAAACTGTAAAAAACTTTAAAGTAAAGTTTTACTTCACAGCATCTACACTGTAAAACTGAACACACACAGAGTTAGAAATCCATTACTCATCCTTGTGGTTGTGTTTATTTGTACTTCAGGACATATACAGATTTACAGCTAGAAACACACATGTTGAATCATCCATACAAATCATTTTTTTCAGCTATCCCAAATAATCATAAGGCAAATTCAGAGAAAATAACATTGCACCAGTTTTATCCTGTCCAATCTCGTATCTCCTGCAGATTTTACACTCTCCATGTTTTTCTTGGACAGAAGTATGTGAAAGAAGTTTCTGATAACAGTTATGGTGTCTGATCATTCCCAACTAAAACTCTTTTGTTCTGACAAGAAGCTTCAGCTTCCTGCCAGGCTTTGTCTGTTCTCTGTTCTCCCTTTGCCTCTCAGTGGAGGAGGAAGAGGAAGAAAAAGAGGAGGAGGAGGAGGGATGACTGGTGGCAGTTTATTGCCCTCAATATGTTGTGATGGAAGACTTGGGTTTCCAGAAGGAGCATCTGCATGGCCAGACAGGAACAATTATTGATCTATTGGCATCAGCTAAATGTTGGCAGATACACAAGACAACTTTTTCCCTCCCTATAACCTACTACTTCACATTTTTTACTCAGTGATGAGAAAAAAGCTGCAGCGTGTGTCAATTGAATGATTTCAAGATTTTAAAAAATAAGTCTATAACGAGCCTAACAAAACTAGGAACTAACATTCACCCTTCAATCTTAATCAGATTATTTACAGAGCACCGAAGGACAAAATAAATATTTTTACGTGATAAACAGGTTGAATTCAGGACCAGCTGTATTCAGTCAACATATTTTACAATAATCCCTTTTTAAAATGCAATTGCCAGAGTCCAATTTGATCCATTTGCAGTAGGGGAGCAAAACCACACCAACAATAAAAACATGACTAAAAGGCCTTCAGTCTATCCAGAGAGGTTCCCCACCAAACCAGTTTCAGCATCAAGTCGGACTGGTGATAACTTAGCACCAATTCTTCCAGTTTCCACTGCTGTAAGCTCCCAGCGTGGCACAAAAACAAACTGACATAAAAAAATCACACCATCTTGTTCTGGATCAGAATCAACTGTCAAACATGTCAGAGTAAAACTTTCACCAGAAGTTGGAAGCAGACCTGAAGACCAACAACCAATAAAAATCTTTTAAACTTCTGCGTTACTTTGGTTTTGTCTGTTAATATCAGGTATTGTGTAATTATGTAAAATTGATTTTTTGAGTTTTATATAAAGCTGTAATGTTTTTCCCTCATCAAAAACACACCTAGAGTGTTGCTCTGATTATTTCATGTATATTTGAGCCTAAACATTTAATCTGACCAATCACTGCCCTTTACTCCCGTCCTCTCTCCACTCTGCTCCTTCAGACTAGCAGCAGCAGCAGTTAGCAAACACCTGGTGGAGCTAGACATCTACTGATTGTGTCAGTCAAACATTGACACGTATTAAAAAAATGTTACTTATAGCTTTAAATTAAGAATTCTAAAAAAAAAATAAAATTAAAAAACATTAAAAAATAGGTTGTGATACTTTATTTTATAAATGATTTACAACGTTTAACGTGAGTTGGAATATTTTCAGTCTTTGTCTTTTACAGTATTTGCCTCTTTTCTCCAAACATTTGTGACATTGCATACATAGCACCACTTTAAATATTTGTATTTTGGTAAAAAAAATCTGGCATTGGAATTGTTACAGCTTTTATGTTCTGCTGTTTGAATGAAATGTGTATAATTGTTGAGGAGGAAAACACATCTGGCCTTTTACTTCAAGAACTGTGGAATCGATCTTATATAGAATTCACAAAATAATATCGTTATTCTCTGCAAGCACTAATTCATGCAAAAGATTTAGAAGAAAATGCTACCAATTATCAGGACCATAACCAGTACTGATAATTAACATTCCTATAAAAAGACAGCAGTTCTGTTAAGCAATAAATCCAGCACCCCTCCCTGAGTGTAGTCCTGTTGTCTGGGTTTTTATCTTGCACTGCTGGCATGTCCAATTCTGACTCCGACTCGTGGTCTGTCGCTGACTACAGACAATTGTGTTTCAACACTGTGAACCACCCACCTCGCTGCAGCCTACAGGAAGCCTGGGTTTACCAACCATTAAGCTTTCAACTGCCTTTGTCTGAAACATATTTCTGTGGGCCTTTTTTTCTAATTGCCTGTCAAAATTGACTTAACCATCATCCATGTGCAGTAAAAAGAGTGTTCATACAGCTCTCATTTATTCATACAAGCTCTATTCAGAGTGGATTTGAGTTTCACAACCTGAATGAGGCCAATATGTTTGCATGACTGCTAAGTGATTTAAATGGAACAAGATTCTGCTGCTTTAAATTGGCAGTCAACTCAACAGGTAATTTATTTTGTCACTCTTTATGCCCAGGTCAATAAATTCTAAAGCAATAAAACACCTACAATGTTTTACCGAATATAAAACAGTCATAAAAATCAATTATTCAAACCTAAAGACAAGCAAAAAATACAGAATGAGTTTCCGTTGAGTCCAGAATACAAACATTTATCTCTAGTTGGCAGATTTTTTTTTGGTTTATTGGAACCATTTTCCTGAGGTATTGTTATAACAATGAGTAAGGTTATTAAATACAGTAACTCTAAATTGATAAGAACCCAAAACAGATGGAAACTCAGGAAACCGAAAAGGGTCACAAATCAGATTTAAAGTAATGTGTTTGTAACAGTGAGCTTCACATGAAGAAACTGATTGGAACTATACAGTCAGTACCAGATATTTAATTACATTTCATTTAACAAAATATGTTTTTTCTCCTTTAATAGCAGTAAACAAGATTAAACTGGTGAGATAGAACTACCAACAATATTTAGAGTTCCTAAATGACAGGGAAATGTAATTTTTAAAATGTTTTTATTTTTACTTCCTCTACATTATGAACCTCTCATACATTTACTTTGTATTTGGTAGAATGACCTCTCAGACTGAATGACTTGGGTCTGATATTTCTTCTCACTGCAGTTTGTTAGAATTTGTCCGAGTCCTCTTGACAGAGCTGGTGGAACTGGATCGGTTTTGTTGGCTGTCTCACACACACACACACACACACACACACACACACACACACACACACACACACACACACACACACCTTGCCATCTGTGGCCACAGACTTCCCAAGAGACAGAAACCAGACCTTTATTGTACCATTTCAAATCAGTGACTTTGTCATCCTTCAACCACTATGTGGCTAATGTGACTGTATGTTTAAAACCAATTGTCCTTTTGGAAGACTAGTTTGTGCCCAAGACTGAGCTTCCTGACCAGTGTCTTGATATGCTGCTCTAATATTTCCACACAAGACTTCCTACTCATCTACTTTGTGAAGTGCACCAGTCCCTCTTGCAGTAAAACGACCACAAAACATGATGCTGCCACCTCTGTTTCAACACTTGGGTGATGTTCTCGCTTACAAGCTTCTCCCTTTTTCCTCCAAATGTAATGTTGGTCATTATTACCAAACACACTTCAGTTTAACTTCACTGAGAACACATAGCAGGTCTATAAAAATGAAGCTACTGGAAACAGCAGTCTGGTTGGTTAGTATCTTACAGCACATTACATGTGAAGGCCTCAGGATGATGTTTCTCAGACAGAGCCTTACACTGACATCGACCAACGAGGCAAAGTACGTAGTCTATCATTACCTGTGGAGATTTGGAAATCTGTGTTTCTGCAGAAAAGACTTTGTTATATTGCTGGAGCTATATTACTCTACTGTTTAGAGGTAACAAAGTATAAATGTGCGATCAGGAATATGGATGCTTCATGGGAGTGGCTTTTGGGTCAGACTCTGCAAAAGAGACAGGATGATGAGTGACCGGTTGGGCCCAGAGTGAGTCAGCAATCAGCAGCCAGGCACAGGTGAGAACAGTGGGCTCATCAGCAGGAGTGATGGGTCTGTGGTGAACATTTTGGCTCGAAGAGTCGGCTCTTCACTGCAGGTAAGGGAGGGACTGTTTAAATCATGGCGGGAAACCCAGGAAACAGGCAGATCATAACAATAACTGCAGAAATGATCAATTTCCATGCATGTGTTTGGATGGTGTAAGTTTAAATCAAAGTATTACTTTAGTTTTAAAAAATGCATAAACATTGATCAATAAATAAGTACATAAATAAAGTGTTTTTATTCTCAGTAAAGAATTACTCAGAGCTCAACTTATCCCACATTGCCAGAGGAGTATTACGATTTTCCTGGTCAGCTGAACTGATGCAGCAGAGTCTCACTCTAGTGTAGCTGTACAACAGTTTCACCAGACTGTTTTAAACATGATGCAGCTTCACTAAGTCCAGCTGTGTACTGTACAATAGTTATATAAACACATAAACTCTGAACTTAAAAAGATTTAGTCTTTTCCTTTTCTTTTGTTTGCTTTGACTTTGCCACTCCTCCTCTTGTTCTTTTTCCTTCTGTCCATTCTCAACATCCTCCCTCTGAACCTGACATCCGTGTCGACAACCAAGGCCTCCATGTGGGTTGTGCTTTACCCCTGAAACTTTTATGAAAATATGTTCCTTTTTTTACATATTTGTTAAAATTATCTCCATGTTGTGACAGTTTGCAGTCAGGCAAATAATATGTGAACAGATCAATCTCCTCCACCTCCTATCTGCAGTCTGCAGAAATGCACCGCTCCTAAACAAAAACAACCAATCAGAGCCAGGAGGAGGGTCTTAGTGCTGTCAATCATCCTCATGTATTCACTGCTCAATGTGCTAATGGCAGTTTCAGAAAAAAAAACCCCAAACGTTTATCTGCCGTTATCAGTAGCTATGCTAACAAATGTAGCATTCACAACAGACTTTGTTAGCTGCAACAAGAGCAAGGGCGAATCAGCAGCACCACACGTAGAGTGATTGACAACGGTCAACCAGCAGCCTCCTGGCTCTGATTGATTTGTTTTAGTTAGCACAGGGAGAAGGCAGAGGAGCTCAACATAATGACATTTTCAACAGATATGTAAAAAAAAAACCTATTTTATAAAAGTTACATAGTGCAGCCTTACGGGGTTGAAGCACGGCAGTATGAGTGTGGAGAACAAACATCTGAGAGGATTGATGAGTGGAGCAGCTGCTCCAACTGTGGAAACTAGATCAGAATAAGTATCTGATCTGGATGCATAAAAAACCTCTGCAAGGAAAGAAGCTTCAGTGCAACAGAAAATGGCTGCAATGGAAAGTCAGACTTCAGTACAGAAGTGCCAGCCCAGAGGTTTGGCTCATTTCTCTGGCAAACTTCCTGTTTTTACAGCTGAAACTTGTCTGACCAAACATGCTAACATTGGGATTGACAAAGTTTCCACAGGTCAAACTGGGTTACAATGTATTTATGCTATAATCATGCCTCAGTTCTCACAGCTGTTAGATGGACAAACAGTTTCAAAAAACTACATTTTAGAATAATATGTTCCTTTTTTGTTGTCTTTGCAAATACTATATTGTACATTAAATTGACTAACAGCCAACATATGAAACAAACTCTGACCAACTAAAACAATATTTACATATTTACACATAAGCTTTCTTTAAATTTAAATGAGCTAAAAANATGTATTCACTGCTCAATGTGCTAATGGCAGTTTCAGAAAAAAAAACCCCAAACGTTTATCTGCCGTTATCAGTAGCTATGCTAACAAATGTAGCATTCACAACAGACTTTGTTAGCTGCAACAAGAGCAAGGGCGAATCAGCAGCACCACACGTAGAGTGATTGACAACGGTCAACCAGCAGCCTCCTGGCTCTGATTGATTTGTTTTAGTTAGCACAGGGAGAAGGCAGAGGAGCTCAACATAATGACATTTTCAACAGATATGTAAAAAAAACAAAACTATTTTATAAAAGTTACATAGTGCAGCCTTACGGGGTTGAAGCACGGCAGTATGAGTGTGGAGAACAAACATCTGAGAGGATTGATGAGTGGAGCAGCTGCTCCAACTGTGGAAACTAGATCAGAATAAGTATCTGATCTGGATGCATAAAAAACCTCTGCAAGGAAAGAAGCTTCAGTGCAACAGAAAATGGCTGCAATGGAAAGTCAGACTTCAGTACAGAAGTGCCAGCCCAGAGGTTTGGCTCATTTCTCTGGCAAACTTCCTGTTTTCACAGCTGAAACTTGTCTGACCAAACATGCTAACATTGGGATTGACAAAGTTTCCACAGGTCAAACTGGGTTACAATGTATTTATGCTATAATCATGCCTCAGTTCTCACAGCTGTTAGATGGACAAACAGTTTCAAAAAACTACATTTTAGAATAATGTTTCTTTTTTGTTGTCTTTGCAAATACTATATTGTACATTAAATTGACTAACAGCCAACATATGAAACAAACTCTGACCAACTAAAACAATATATACATATTTACTACACATAAGCTTTCTTTAAATTTAAATGAGCTAAAAATAACATTCTTAATTTACATGGAAATAAAAAAAAAATTGCAGAGCTTGAAATAGTTTCAGAAACAATGTTGCAAAAACCAACTTGGTGCAGCTTGTTGGGAAACTGGAAGCGATCCTGTCTCTCCCTCCTGCTGCATTGGGCTGCTGCCTAAGTGTAACTGTAAATAACAAAAGATGTTGCCAAACCAATCTCAGCTCAGAGTTTTCTTTTCTTTTCACAGCTTCTTCTGTGCTAAAGTCGAAGAAGTCGTTCCTGGCTGTAAGGTTGATATCTGTTACTATTGATGCTCCATGTTTGGCTGCGGAAGAGAAGAAATCCATGAAGAACCTTTTTGAATCAACTTGATAATTGATACAGCTGTATGCCGGTGCGACCTTTTAAAGGTTGAAATGCTTACACTTAAACAACACTGCTCTCTTTTTAACTGTTAGTCACACAGATGCATACGTTAAACATTTAAAATGAAGAACAAAAACAAATGCTGGGAATTTCATCTTTTATATGGTATGTAACAACATTACAAAACTGCAAAGATTTGCAGAAGATTCTCTGAGAAACACCAAATGATAACAAAAATGATAATCACCTCCTAATGGATCTCCCCAGTCCACCTACAGCAATCCTAACATTTTATCTTGTCTAACCTGAAATGCTGTTATTTTCTTACTTTCATGACTGCGATGCTACTATTTTTGTCTTTTTCATTTCCTCTTCTCTGCACCTTTCTTCTTCTCTTGCTGTCTGTCCGTCAACCGGCAGAGAGGCGACAGCAAGTCTCCAGGCCGTAAACTGATCTCCGTCAGAGAGAGTGCAGGGCAGAGCGGGACAGGATTCCTGATATAGATCTACCTCAGAGACTCAGGCAAACAAAGCCTCACCTGTTTGCACCACCCTGTCTGGATCCTTTTCCAGTACCACCTCCATTGCTGTTGATGCATGACTACCAGAGTCTGAAATTCTCCACTTTGTAAGTTTGTATGTCTTCCTCTCAGTCTTTGTTTCTGGTGTGGAATGTAGGAACCCACACTATATATATATATATATATATATATATATATATATATATATATATATATATATATATATATATATATATATATATATGTATGTGTATATATACATATATGTGTATATATACACATATATGTATGTGGACCCCAGACATAAAACTTAGCACTGTGGAGCCAAGTGTCAGATATCAGATAATGTGAGATACAACTAATTAGTCCATTCTTGGGCCCCGCTCCCACCGGCTCATAAGCTAAGGCTACTTTGAGGACATTTATTATTTATCGGAGTGAGTGAGGGAAAGGTGAGGAGGGAGGTTGATGCTGTTGCTGCTTTGCTTGTTCAACATATCAAGATTAGTTTCAACTAACTCTGTTGGATGACTGAAGCCCATGAACACTGCAGACGTTTCATCACACGGTGTGTCACACAATCCTCTCCTCAGTCAAACAGGGAGAGGACTTCATGTTTCCTCTCAATGTGTTTTAATGTATGTCACTTCCCCAGTAATTTGGTTTAATTACTTGTTTTGAGAACCACAGTACAGCTCTAAATATGAGATATTGGTATGATGGGATTAAAAAAAACAAAACATTGTCTGACTTTTGGTGGACCATTTTAAATGACAGCAAGCAAAACAATTTTTAAATAAAACAATTTAAACGTGATTGCTTTAGTAAGTTTATTAATCTGACTAATTTAACATTCTCTAATATTTATGTTTGGACATATGGATGTTGAATGTCAGTTCTAACAATCTTGAAAAACTAATTTGATATAAATAAACAATGGAATTTGAAGAAAAAACAGTTTTAATTTTGTTTAGTCTTTATTTTTAAAAAGCAAATTGCTTATTGCTAGAAATACATTAGTACAGTTCCATAGTTATTCCTACTTAAAATGGCTAGAATTACAAACATGCAGTTCACATCAAACACAGACGTTTAGAACATCATTACTGAGCAGTGAGGAGGCTTGTCCTGTTTGAAGCTTTGTTTGGTGACCTTCAGTGGAGTTCTCCGACTGATCATATTATATGCTATGATGTACAATATGAAACAAACACATTTAACAGTTATAGGTCTCTCTGACAAAAGCATGAACGCAGACTAAAGTTTGCCAGAGAGAACATAGACAAAGACCAAGACTTCTGCAAAAATGTTTTTTTTTTCATGTGCCTACTTTTTTAGGCAGATAATTGTAAAAAAGAATTATTTGTAGACCTGAACAGAGGTAACCTGACCATCACCTGTATGTGCAGTTCTGCTTGATTCTCAGCTCAAATCTTGTTTCACAGCTCAGTCTGGGCTTTCTCCCTTTCACTTGGATTCCTCCGGTAGAATTTCAAACGACCAATCAGCAAACAGAAGGAGCAGTTGTGAAAGATGCTGATGATTTTCTGCGCTGTTTTAGATTTGTAGTCTGCCTGTAGTATTAACAATAGCAGCAGAGGAAGTGAACAAAGCCATCCATGTTGGTCACGCTTACAAATATCTTTTTTTACCAGGCTGAAACAGAGGACATTTTGGTATGAATCAAGCTAAACTGTTCCAGGAAAAGAACATCACTCCATCTGTGATGCATAGAGCTCAAAGTGTTATGATAAGGGGAAATTTTGCTCCTGGCCAGATTGCCATCATAGAGCACACAATGAATCTGCTGCGTATCAATCAAAGGTTTCTGGAGGAAAATGTGAGACAATTTGTAAAAAAACATAAACAAAAAAACATAAACAAAAACAAAAACAAAGCTTAAGCAAAAAAAAAAAACAAAGCTTAAGCAGAACTGAACCTTTCAACATTACAATGATCCAAAACACAGCGGTAAATCCACCAAGGACCAGCTGAAAATTGAGAAAGGGAAAGTACCTGGCTCAGTCAAAGCCCACATCCTCATCTTATTTAAGTGCTTTTGAATTTTTGACACGGGGTGTAGAAATAGTCAAACAAATGGAAAAAACCCTGTAAACATCTAACAGTGGAAACTGAGAAATGGAGAAAACTTTCTTCATACTGACTCTTTCTCCAAAGACAGTCGTTACGTGGAGCTAACAAAAAAGACCCAAATGCTGAAACTCTCCCAGACAAAGATCCAGGAACCGAGTTTACTGATTACTAAAGAACTTCTGTCACAGACTGAATGAGGTCTGGTTTAAATGCAGGAACAGCAAATATCCACAATGGAAGGAGGTAGCAGAGGAGTCTGGGTCAGGAGTCTACATTGATGGAGACACAGCACAACTTTCTAGGAAATGTACTTGAAGATGGAGTGAACTTGGAGGACAAGTTTCTTAAAAACTTTTCAAATTGATATGGCTTTAAAGGATCCTTACACCCACCTTACTAGATGCTCTACCAGAAATTCCCAGTTTGCATAAGCCTGCTAGTGTAAAAGCAGTAAGCTGGTCTGTAACATATACAATACCAAAGAATTGGTGGTGGATTCATCTGCTCATCATATTAGGGGATTTTGTGGGGAATGTCACGATATATGAAGGATACATCAAAATCATTTTGAGGTCGCAAGTCATGTGGTGGGGTACACCCCACCACATGACTTGCGACCTCAAAATGATTTGGAGACTATGTCAGGTCAGATGATTACTTTGGTTTCCCTCATGAATGGATGGACAGATGAACAGGAGGAGAAATTGTCTTTAGACTGGAAATAATAACATTTTGGAGTGTCCCAGCCAGAGATCTGTCCAGGATCTGATGCAGCAGTGTCCCCTGGTGCTCTGGAAACTCTTAGATGTGTCAGCAAAACTAATTGACAATATTGATCGAGGATTTCTTCCGTATCAGGTCCAAATCTTGCACAGTCTCACATCCAAAGCAGACTCATCTGCTTTGGATGTGATGTGGACTGTTTTTTGAGGAGTTGTTCCCAGTCAGACACATCTTCAGGAATTAGAGGGAACTTCGCAGCCAGGTGCTGCTAATCATTCATTAACTGATCACCAACAAGTGTGATCACTCCTGTAAAAACTGTAGATTTGACTCTGGTGAATGGAGGTTTATGTTAACACAATGTCAGAGGGGGAACATCTGATGATGTTAAAGAAGTGTTGTTGTTGCACAGAGCCAAAATTCCTTTGAAATGAAGTGAGAGTCTGATGAGGTCAAACAGAGGTTGATTTCTCTAAGTTGCTGCTGCTAAAAGGGAATTCTGTTAATGATGACTCAGACATGTTTTAGACTTTACTTATGCATTTCTATCAGACTACGGCTACGTTCACGCTGCAGGCTTAAATGCTCAGTTCTTATTTTTTGTGTGAAATCAGATTATTTTTGTGTGTTCGTTCACATTTCCAAATGTGACTTGTGTTTTGTCCATTGTGAACTGCAAACGACCTGACAGTGTCACGCATGCACAGTAGAGGGCGCAGTAAGGTCATACGTAGTGAGAGTGCTCAGAGTTTTGCCATAAAGAAGAAGTGCTCTGTTGAAGAAAACATGGATGCTAACGATGGAGCATACCGTATGATTTTAAAGTTGCTGTCCAATTGGAGCAGCAGATTAACAACTTAATCCTCATCATGGTCCACCATGGTTGACAGGTCATGAAAAGATCAGGTATAGGTCGCATTAAGGTAAAAAAGAAAAAAAAATGGGTCACTTCAGGCTGCAGTGTGAACGCAGCCCAAGACGTAAATTAGCAGGTGGTTCATTCTTTTTCTGTGGTTTAGAAGGGCTAATTAACGACTTTATTACAAATATTTAGACAGTTTGAGAAAAAATACGGAAACCAGTTCTGGGAATCAGGTAATTAATTCTCTGTAGAATTGTTTCAGGTGTACCTCTATGAACTGGTGGCTATTTTAATGTATAAAAGTAATACTTTTTAAGCAAATTTGATCTATTATTTTTGAAAATATTTTGTAAACTGATTAGGACTGAGGAACTAAACTAAAAGTTTCAGAACTGAATGGATCAACCGAGCTAAAAATAATTTAAAAAATCCACAATAAAGTGTTCCTACTGAGTCATTCTAAGGCTATCTTCAGACCCAAAATGGTCACATTTTTCTTTCTTCCCCTTTGTAGGACTTTGAAATATAAGAAACACAATTATGTGTGAATGGTTGTCTGTCATTGTCAGAGTGTAAGAAAGCCTCCCCTCATTTGTGTGTAGGTATCATTACAACAAGACAACAACACCCTAATAAAGAAAATGACTGCACTGTGTGCTTTTGTTTTCCATGCCAATCAGGCTGCTGATGCTGCTAATTTCTTCTTTGTTGAGCTGAAACAAACAGATGAGTATCCATATCAGCATCATGCATGGTGCTGACATCTTTCCTGAAATAAGTACAACTATTTTTACTGTCGTACCCTTTGTTTATGAGAAGGAGCTCCATACAGAAGCATTTTTGTGGCCCTACTGTGATGTTGCCACTTGATAGCCATATGATCAGAGTATTTATGTAATTTAAAAGTTTTATGCTTTTCTCTTCTTTAGATGTTATCTTATTTATACATAAAGACCACGTTTAAAAGTTAAATGTACAATTCTGATTGATAGAAAAACCTCCAGTGTTTTGCAGGTGATGGGTATTTGTGCTAGGGATGAGAGAAGTGATTTTTTATGGGATGCAGGTGGTGCAGTTGGTAGCCCTGTTAGTAGTGGGTTTGAATCCCAGCCTATGTTTCTGTATAAAGCTTGTATGTTCTCTCCGTGCATGCTTTAGTTCTCTCTGGGTACTCCAGCTTCCTCCTACAGTCCAAAACATGACTGTGAGGTTAGTGGAGTTCTTAACAGGGATATGCAGGGAGGTCACCTTCCTCCTGTCTTGGCTTCTCTTCACTGGCTACCAGTTAATCTCTGACATGCTTAAGCCTCAGCGTTCTGCACGCACTCTGTGCTGCACTGATCAGTCTATTCTTAGCCCCGTTTCAATTTAACGGTTGTTTGTGATAAATTGTTTACTTGGTTTTTGAGGGGCTCTCATTCCCATTTCTTCTTTTTGCATTTTGAACCTCTACTTGGAACCTTCTTAAGGTCTAACAAAGCAAAATGTGAATTCCTGACATTTTTCAATTGGTCTTAAAACTTTTGTCAGGATACACAAGTCCCACATTTTCAATGAAGCAGGGATCTTTCTCACCCATAGTCCTTCAAATACATGGTTCACAGTTTCCGACATGTTAACCACAGGCAGCACAACATGTTCTGTGGATGGATACAGAAGAAAAACGAGGGAGAAGAAAAATGCAGCAATGCTGGGGAATCTTAAACATTATGAGCTGAGTATGTCAGGTTTTAAGTCCTATACAAAGAAGGTCCAAAGCGCTGTTCTATCTACATAACGTTAATGTTTTAAAATAAGAACAATTATTCTTCATATTTCCTGAACTAGCTGAAAGGTGTTAGACAAAATAGACAAAACTGTTGATGGTGGAAATAGGCAGAGTGACATAAGGTCAAAAAGCTCCATGTTATGTTAGAGATTTGAATGTTCTGTATGTTCATAAAACAGCATTAGAATACTGCTTTCCTGTTAGTCCCAAGAGTTCCTAAAAGTAGAATAAGAAGCAAACCTTTCAGTTATATGCCCTGTCTACTTTGAAGATCAGGTCTAAAGTGGCTTAGATTTTCCTGAGCAACTTTCTCCTACTACTCACCATATATCCATTATTTTCTATTTTTATGTTTTGTTTCTGTTTTTTGTCCTGGAAACATCTATATCTGCTCTAAAGATTTTGTTTGTCAGTGTTTTTCTGTCTTTGAGGGTCTACAGTATGAACCATTGTTTCCACAGCTTCATGTTCTCTCACTGTAGATGAAACACTTTCTGGATTTTCATTGATTCATACTGTAGCTAGTGCTACCAGCTCAGTGTTTCTCTGTTTAACTATGACTGAAGCACATATGGTGAACATATTAGGATGAACTCAATCTAGACTTGTTTTTCATGTCTGTGTTCTGTTCTCTCAAATACTCAGTCAGTAGTAGATGGACGCTCAGGTTTGCTGGACTTTTTCTAAAACAAGTCAGTTCTTTAAATTGTCGCCACATGATTTATCATATAGTCAAAATCAGTGACTATGTTACACAAAGTGTATGTTGTCTTCAACTTTGATGGCTTTTTTTTTTAAATTCCTGCTGTATAAATGAAGTGAGTTTGATTGAACTGAACTCAGACTTGTTTTGGTAGGTGTTGGACTCCTCTAGGTTTGCCCATGGATTCTCATTCTGCTTATATGTAAACTTCTGAAGGCTTTTTATCTCATTGCTTCTTTTTTCTGATGATTTGTTTCTGTTGGCCTCATGAGGCCGGGGCTTTTGGTGGGCACTGGGGTGGATTTCAGCTTAATTTGAACAAAAATCTTTGTGTGTACATTTTGTGTGTCAGTCTGAGCTCTGAGCTTTCTGTTTTCCCAACAGCCTCACTCAGTTTACAGACACAAAGAACACTGCAACAAACTCCCTCAGCTACAGCCACCTCTGGGGTTTTCTTTTTCTGTATCTGTGAGAGACACAGTGAACATTAGATCACTGTTTTTATGTGTAATTTCCTTCTGCTTGTCTCTCTGTGAGTGTGTTTATTGTCTTGGGAATTTAGAGACTCTCCGACAGTCTGTCAGTCTCTGTTAATTTCTTTCTTCTTCATTTACAGATTAATTATTTTTCTTTTCATCCTTTTTATTTGATGTTAATGCTTGCAATCTCAGAATGTCGTGTTCTATAATTGTAGATGTCTAAAAACAAACACACTATTTTCTTGTCAATAAATTTAGAATAATTTTTTTATGATTTTATCTCCTTTTATGTGTGCTTAACTTTATGTTTAATTTGTAAAATTACAGGCCAAATCATTTCTACAATAAGCATAGTGAGGTTCTGAACACAATATGTGATGTGGGTAATTTAAGAAAAATCATTTATAAGTCCTATTATAAAGAAAGAAACTCACTATTGTGATTTAAATAATTAAATAAAATATTTGATATTTTATTCAACATATTCTACAATGTGTTACACTTAACTCACTTTCTCAGCAATGATGTTCCACAATTTCCAACAGATATTTTGTCCAAATAGAAGTTTCTGCAGTTCAGCTTCGATATGCTGCTCCAACACTGTTTAAAGAAAGATATTAAATACTCTTACAACATGAAACATGCAGATCTTTGTCAGTTGTTTCTAAAGATATGCCTGACTCCACAAGTACAGCTGCTGTCTTCAATAAACTCATGTGTTGCTGCTGCTGACATATTTTTTTATTAAATTCTAGGCTAACACTGGCATGTTCATTTTCTGTTTTGGCATGACTCAATTATTTGACCATTAACAGATATCAGTGTGGTTCTAACATATCGTGTACAAATAAAGGCTGGAGAAGAGCTAGTCCTTATACTTCATGACTGCTGTTTCACCAGGTCCCAGGAACAAGCAGGACTGATTCCTATCTCCAGGGTCATCGAGCGAGAGGCAGGGTACCACCTGGACAAGTTGCCAGTCCGTCACAGGGCAACACAGAGACACACAGGACAAACAACCATGAACACACACACCTAAGGAAAATTTATAGAGATCTATTAAGCAAATAGTCAAAAAGGGAACAAATTCAACTCAATCTGGGACTTGAACCCACAACCTTCTTGTTGCAATGCAACAGCGCTACTAAGTGCACCACTGTGTAGGCCTTTAGATTCCTACTGCACTGCAGAGTCCAGCACTATCAGACCCCATCAGAACCTCACACTGGTTGTGTTTGCACTGAGCAGATTGCCTCCTCGAAAGCAACCGGGGATTGTCATATCCGTAATGACTTTTACTTGATAACACAGCAATGGACAACGTCAAGATTCTGAACCCGCTTGTTAGTGAGGAAACAACTTTACCTCATCATGGGACCAGGAAACAGGTAGCATTGGTGAAATCCATCAAAGGAATAAAAAACAAGCTATCTGTTAAAGAAAACCAGCACCCAATGATGAAAAAGATGACTCATCTCTGCATCAGCCCTTGTGGCCAATGGACCAATCAATGGCTGACTTCAACTAAACTGGAGTCGCAACTGACAGGGTTTAAGAGAGTGTGTTGGATCTTGGCCATAGGGGTTACCCCAAGGATGCTGAACCTGGGTTTGAGCCCAGACTGGGCCAGACCAGCCTGAACTGGGTGCTGGAGGGCAAACAGGCCTAAAGTCATATGGCTGGAAGACAGTGCAAGAGAAGCTCACAACATACGAACAGAACACAGACACAGACCTTGTGTTTAACCTTCCTACTGATGTTTTATTAAAAAAAAAATAAAAATACTGTATGTCCTGCAGGGTGTCCAGCCACCCCTTCCTCTGGGCTCTTTCCTAACTTCCTGTATGAATTGTCAGAGCTCTCTTGGAGTAATTTTGAAACACCAGTCACTCCTTGGAAGGTTCGCCACTATTTCATGTTTTCTTTCTTCCATTTATGGATACTGGCTTTCACAGTGGGTTACTGGAGACCCAAAACCTTAGAAGTGCTTTGTGAGACTGATAGATGCCAATAACTTGTTTTTCATCTGTTCTGAAGTTATTAGCATTATTTGTTGCTTTCCTATAAGCAATCATTCATGTTTTTTGCTGTTGATTGAATTTAACTCCAACTTTTGCTCAGAATTTTTGTGATTCATGTCCCTGAATTAATTCTGTTTTAATCTCCATAATAAATGAATAAACAAATAAATAAATATGAACTGCATAATGTTTCAACACACATGCAGCATGGGTGTGTGATTAAACATATGTAGTTATCTGCCATGGCATCAAGGGAAAACAATGAGACAAAAAGGTGTTACTGGTAAAGAGTAGACAACAAAAAAAGACAAGCTTATTGGGGGATGTACCAGGTCTGATATTCACACACACACAAGCACACACACACAGACGCACACTCTCCTACAACAGTAGCAAGATTTAATACAATGTTGAGGATATTGAGGGTGTGGAGGTGTGATGAGGGTTTTGGGGGATGGGGCTTATGGAAACACTGCCACCCCTTCCTCTGGTGAATTGGATCATAAACCACATCCCAAGATACTGACCCCCTTCCCCACCATCCAAACACACTTGCATGCACACGCACACCACACACACCCCCTCCACACACACACCTACACACACGCACTACCTCACACATGGTTAATAGGTGGAACAGGCGCAGTCGGGACTCGGATTTAAAGTCAACACCACCTGGTTCCATGGTAGTCTGACAATGATTAACACACATGCCTGCCACAGAGGTGTACCAGGGGACAGGTACATGTATACACTGACACTTTCAATGCCCAGAGTAATTGACCCAGCTAAAGATACAGCATGTACTCACAATGTTGCACACAAATTACATATTATTTATTTTAATCCTTCTCTGCATGATTTTTTTCATTTTTAAGTTGTTTACTGAATAATTAGGTTTTCATTTGGAATACATCTCAGGATAAATCCACTTCCAGTTCTGAATGCCTTGCCAATAATCAGGAAGTGCATTGTGACACCAACAGACTGTAAACATTAGGACTACATCAAGCTCACTCAGTCCAAACACTCCACTGTTTTTGGACACAAATTCTTTTGCTTTACTTTTGCGCAATACCCCTAAATCGCACAGCTGTGACACCTATAAATTTTTCTCTCAGCTGTATTTTTGCCACAAACCAAATGTAGATAATTTTAAATTCAACACAAAGCTACAATTTTGACATCTGGGCAAAGCTCAGCAAGTCAAAAACACATTTTTTAAAATCCCATTTGGAAGCAGCTGGTCATCCCTATGATATATGAAATATTAACCTGCAGGTGGGTAAAATCTACATTTGGTCACAGTGACATGTAGGCATTGTGCAGGGTAAACTCTTGACATGTGCCCTACCCATGACGGGGCAACACAGACAGCCCACTATGCTAGAACACACTCATGCCAAGGTGTATTTGGTTCATTTGAATGGCTGTGCTGCAGCTTACACACACAGTGTGGAAAAAACAGAAACTGTCTGCAGTTCTTTATATGAGTGAAACTAGTTAATGGTGCCCATTTTTTAATATTCTCTTTTAGATTTTGGATAAAATATAAAATGTTTTCAAGTAAACAAATCTGTGTCCAAATCAAGTCACATGTCTCTGACTATATTATAAAGTCAAGTCTAAAGTCATAACATTAATGACTGGAGTCTCCTCCTTCAGTGGCCCTCAGGACCCTCAGGGCCACTGTGGTTATGAATGTTATTCAGTATGTCTAGTTTAAAGCAGGTTTTATTTTTATAATAAACAATGGATGATTATGATTCTTTGCCCAGTTCTGTTAGATTTTAGTCATAAAGCACAGAGTTGAATAGCATCTCATAAATCTGCTGCTCAAGGTCACACAATTCCAGACCAGAACTTCACATCCATCATTATGGATGGATGAATGGTTGGATTCATCCATCCCATTAATATTGTCTTCCTGACAATATTAATAGGTGGATGGATGGATGGATGGATAGATGGATGGATGAATGGATGGGTGGATAGATGATCCACCCCCCAACTCCTATACTTCTTTGCTAAAAAGCTGTAAAATGCTCTTATAATCTCACACAATAACTACATTTACCACAAATAATAACATACTGATCAGCGTCAAAAGAAGTTGGCTGCTCAGTCAGCTAGGTCTGGCCAGATTTTTTACTCATATACTCCCTGTTATGAAAAGACAACAGCAGTAATATTATATTAATTAGTCCTAATCTTTCTTTGGAAAAATCCTTGCAATTCCAAAAAATAAAAAATAAAAAAATAAAATAAAATAAAAAAATAAAAAAGGAAAAAAAAACTCTCATTCTGCTCAGTCATACATTCACTGGATTGTAGTGCACTATTTCTGACAGCTCCACAGTATTTTAATGTTATAATCTATCTATCTATCTATCTATCTATCTATCTATCTATCTATCTATCTATCTATCTATCTATCTATCTATCTATCTATCTATCTATCTATCTATCTATCACCTGTTCACTGCATAGATTCACACTCTCCTAAACACACAACTTCTTTCACATACAAGCATATGCATAAGCAATAAAATGACACATCTTTTTAAATCAATGATCTCCCATTAATATTGTCTTTCTGAAGTTATGATTTTGTACTTGAGATTTACATGTCTGTACCTTGTTTTTCCTTTATATCTATTTTTTATGCATTGTTCTGGCTCAGGTTGTGTTTGTTCATTGTAAAATGAGGGTGAAATAATACGCTTTCAAACGTTTTAATGCGTTTTAATACGTTTTCAAAGTACATAACAAAAAAAAAATTGTACACTTTGCACCTCAGTGATTAAAATGACAACACTGGGAATCAAAAAAGTGAACAAAACAAAAGACTGTGTGCAGCTTCACATTTCTGACTGCATGACCAGAGAACAAAGGAACTGGTAAGACAACTCCAAACTCCATCTTTCCAAGTATTTCCAACTTGGGAGTGACGTAAAGCTGTTGGTAAGGGGAACTCCTGGAAAGGAATCCCTTGTGACATCATAGAGCTATAAAAGCAGAGACAAAAACAAGCTTTCCAACAGAGCAGAAAGCTAGTAGATAAATGAAGTCCACTGGTCCAGCTAAAGTCCTCTCTGTCTCTGGAGGACCTGGATTCAAACTTGGATTCCAAATTAGACCAGCTACTTTTGTACCTGGCCAACTGTTTTCTGTTAAAAAACAGAAAACAGAGAGTCTGGACTCTATGAGGAAACCAAACATTCCAATGGGATTGAAGTTTTGATGAACTTTCACAGCTGCTCAAATAAAGCAGGTGGACAATCAGGTGAAACAGATTCTGATCCTTCTAAATAAAAGTCAACTTAATGAAAGTACTCTTGAAGCCCTTTGGGGGAAATGTGGCTCAGATGGAAGAGTGGTTATCTGGGAGATTGTGGGTTCACTTCCTGCTTCTCTTCTGCCAAGTGTCACTAGGCAAAGCCCTGTTCTCCATCTTGCCTACAGCTCTGCATGTCAGTGTATGCGTGTGTGTGCGTGTGTGAATGTGAATGAGTAAATTAGATTCCAGCTGTAAAAGCAGCTTTAATAGTTGTGATAAACAGTGAAATGCTGTATGGGTTCAGTCTTTCTAACTTGTCATACAAAATAAATTTCTTCAAGTAATCAAAAATCCATGTTTTTGTAGTTTTTCATATTTAATTAATTCTTTTACGTAAATTATTTTTTTATTACTGTGTAGTAACAATTGAATAAAACTGACTCCTGATTTGTTTCCATGCACTAGAGTTTATTCAATGTTTGTCGTAAATTTTCTGTTCATGTAGAATTTACAATTCATAAATGGAGACCTGGTCTAACTTTCTATCAGCCATAAACATGGTTCCATTTGGCCCAATGTGTTGTGACATATCACTGCAGCCAACATCTGCAAGCTAGTTCTGTTACTGTACTGTAACAGAACTACAGTACAGTTACAGGGTCAGCTTAACGTGGATGTACTGTATTACCGTCTAAGTTGTTGACCTAGTAAAGTTAAGAGGGCTAGTTAGAGGGTGAAAAGTCCATTCTAACTGCAGCTCTGTTGGTAAGGGTGTGTGGTCAGGGGTGTCTCCTAATTATCTGTAGACCCAGCTGTGATAGGAATGCTTTGCCACTGCATGCTAGATTAGTAAAATGATGTTTTATTCATAGAAAGTAAGTTGAGCCTGTGCATGAATGTAGACTCGATCGTAGAAACCTCCACAAAAATGAGACTCCAGGTGTTGTGCTCCCTGAAATGAATACTGAACCATTTCCCAATGCAGAGAGGTTTAAGTAGTCATTTAATGTATGCATACTGTATGTTTAATAGCAATGTCAATAAAAGTTGATTTTTAATTTAAGAACAAAATTGTCTAATAGATGAAAAAACTGCAGAGAGAGTGGGAGATGAAAAGGGTTAAAAAGGTAAAAAGCAACAGAGGAAAGACAGCTGCTCTGTTTTCATCTGGCAGATCAATCTGTCTCAGCGGTAAATGGAGATTATTAAACAGCAGGAGAGGTAGGCAGGGAGATGCCAATCAACTCTTTCTTCTCCATCATCACAGTCTATGGTTTCCATGGTAATGGTCTCCAGTCCTCAATGGATTAGATATATCAAAGTCAGAAATAAATGAGAAAATATCAAGCATACAGTCATGATCATATGCAACAACCTAAGCAAACATTTATTAAAACCTACTTGCATACAAATAATCATCAGGGTTACAGTACACACACACACACACACGTGCACGCACACAGACAAACAAGTACACACACAAACATGTAAACAACAAGCCTTTGGATGTAAAGACTGATGTCTGCTTGAAATCTTGTTTTTTGCTCATATTTCTTATCGGTAAAATACTGGATGTGCTGAAGCAGACACCATGGTTACTTGTACATGCAAGATTACTCTTAAAATGCATTTTCAATTCAGTTCATATCAGTTTATTTATATATAGTGGAACCACTTCACAACTCTACAAAAAAGTTAATTGAGTCCATCTGCAGTGTAGCTGCTGGACAGTAATAATTGTTGTCCGAGTGCCAGAGGCGGTCCTAGCCTGTTTGGCACCCTGGGCAAACCTCTTACCCCCCAAAAAAAATTACAGAACCAGAGAATTTGCGGGGTTAAAATAATTGGAGGACTTCGTGTTAGGGGGCGGGTGTTTTGCATTAGGCAGCGGTGACATTCAGATCCCGTGGCTGACAGCAGGAAGGAGAAACAATTGGAGGACCAGGTAGAGGGATCCTGTCATCCCCCACGAGATGCGTCCTGGGAGGATGCCCATGTCGCCCAAATCAGAAACTGTCACTAATGAATACCAAGGAAAAGCCCAACAGACTTACTTTCACAAGTGGGGTACAGTTTTTCTATCACATTCCACTCTATATAACTTTATTAAAAATAGTCTTGGATTCACTTTGACACATCTAAACAACACGAGTCCAGATAATAGCTTCTATTAAGAGGATAAAACGGAGATAATGTAAAATTAAAAGCTGAAATAACAGCAAATAATCCAAAATGGGAGAGTAGTCAATGCTGAACTGTTACTACACCAGACTAACGACAAGCACAATATTTCATGAACTTTTCATTAATCTCATATTTTGCATTAGTGTTTTTATGAATAATATATAAAATATATATATACTATATTATGGATAATATATATTTTTAGTAGCTATAATGTGACAAAAAGACTACAAATCAGTACTGAATTGTGTTGTTCTAGACTGAGACACACCAATTTCTCCCACTTAATTAGTTTTTACTATTAATTTTTCTATGGGAAATTATCATATATTCACAATAGCTTTCAATGGGCCTAAATTAGATGTATGCAATAAAGAAATATTGTCCTTTGTTATGATGGACATTTTCATGCATTTTAATAAACAAAGTAAACCTCAGTTTTGTTTATTTGTGAAGTGGCAAATTCTAGGACAGTGAAATAAAACTTTCCCGATTATCTGTGATAGAGTCTCCTTAATCACTGCTCTATTATTGAACTATTTTTAATGACAATTCTGTTAAATAATATTGAGCAGTAGTTTTTATTTAAGTCACATCTGTGTCCTTGTGGGATTTTCCAGGGAGAGAACTGAGCAGAATCCACTGCTCTAGAACAGCTTATGGTTTCACTGGAGCTGCTTGCCATGGAAACCCAACCCAGGAAGCTTTGTACACACAAGAGCTGTTTGATAATAGGAGAAATGATAAACACCGTTATTTCAATTAATACATTTGAATCATGATTATTTAAGATATTTCCTCATTGAGTGTGTAAAACAATGGATTGTTTCAATTGTAGTTGAAGAGAAGTTAGTTGTGTTGAACAAGGCAGTTCTTCTATTTCCATCTCCACAATCAGCTGTGAATCAACTGCTTTAGTCCACATGGAAATGGAAAAGATCTTTGATCAAACCAAACCACCCCAAGAGCTTTCTGCTGATGGTTAGTTGTGCATTCTCATTTACTCACTGTAGACAATGAATAGATGTAGAAAACTACTTCTAACCTTTAGTTCCAAAAGCAGTAATGAAACCTTCTGGTGAGTATGAACTGATGCATGGATGGTAGGGAGTGTCATGTGACAGTGATCCACATGTCATCCCTCCCTCAAAAAAACAAAGGAATGAAACAACCAAAACTACAAATAGTCAAAATGGGAAAAAGGTGAAATGACAAGAATGACAAGTTCTGAAGGCTAAGCCTTCTGTGGCTCTGGAAAAAAAATAAGAGACTACTTAAAATTATTTCTGATTTTGCTTTTTATAGGTACATGTTTGAGTAAAATGAACATTGTTCTTTTATTCTATGAACTACTGACAGCATGTTACGCAGCCCTATGTCCAAGGGGTTGTCAAATAGCTGGGACTCAAACCTGTGATGTGGAGGACTGACGGGTCGCATGCTTCACCACTGCGCCTCCTATGTCAATAGTTGAAACATGGATGTTACAAACAATAATAAAACAATAATTAATCAGTGTGTCAAAGTCTGACAATATGATTTTATGCCCACTTACTTTCTGCTGTGAAATAAATACTCAGTATCACGACTCCTTCCTAATATGTCTTTAGGGTCGTATTAAGAACTCAGTGTGTTTCCTGCTATGAGGGACTGGACTGATCTAGAAACAAGGTCTGAGATATATTTGGTTAATAATAAGTGTTTCACATCACAAACTGTCAGATCTACCATGACTCAGCAATTTATTTTTTCTAGTTTTCTCGGATTCTATTAAAAACTTTAATTTTGTTCACAGAGAATCATTCCTGTAGTTAGGAAACAACTTTAACAGTACTGTACTCTATGTTATTTTATCAAGGCCACTTTTTAAATTTTTTACATTTTCTTTATTTTTCAGGCATTTAGATCGTTCAGACGGACATCAAACAGCAACTTCATATTAATGTTCTGGACAATCTTCACAATACCACACAATCCAATTAAAGATGAGAACAATAAATAGCGAAGACAGGCTCAGGTTCCTGCTTGTTGTCTTTCCAACCTGCCACAGTAAAGCTTTACTTTTGTTTTCTTCACTCTCCTCTCTGTGACGCCGCCACAGAGTGGAGCTGGCACCCAAACTGTTTTTATGGGGCCAAAAATGATGCCCCATCATGACCAAATAGCTGTACTATAATCATCATCACCACCATCATCATGCAGCTATCACTCTCATTGGGCTCTCAACAACATGACTCCTATTTAGAATGCACTTCTGTGGTTTGGATATGCCTCTCTGTCTGGCACCAATTTCCCCTTCTCTGTGAAGGCACTGACACCTGAGAAGATTGAACATCCCATCACTCAGAAGCTCCTTTTGTCAGCCTGAATATGTTTTGCTATTTGCCAGCATCATCTGTGAGCAGACTTTTTTTCTGCTTTTTCTTCAGCATTGTTATTGTCAAAGTATTCATATCATTCTCCTTTTTCTGTGAGTCGGCTGGAGTGAGGAGGTGGTGTTAGCACGGGTGTGTGTGTGTGTGTGTGTGTGTGTGTGGTTACGGTAGCAGAGGGGTGATGCATTAGTTGCATTTTAGATGAATCCAAGCTGACAGCACATATTAGCAGCAGAGAAATGTCTCCTGTGTGGCTTTTGTCAAAGAGTTGTCACTCTTTCAGCTCCGCTAAGTTCTGAAGGCTGTTAACTCGGTTTGCTGAAATTGGCTCCAGGGTGAGTTAAGTGCATATATTTTTGATGTGTGTGTCTTTGTGCATGTGTGTGCGTGTGTGCGTGAGCGTTTGTGTGTGTTCAGGCCTATGTTTGCGTTCAGTGGCAGAGAAAGAAGAATATCGGTGTGATTTGCATATTAATACATGGTTCTTTAGTGTAAGACTGCATCCACATTACTTTGCATTTACGCAGCCCTATGTCAAAGTGAGCATTTGGGGCTTTGCAGGGTTTTTATCATATCATATCACTGAATAAACAAAAACAAATGATGGTTGTGATAACCTGGGGGTTGTTTATCCCTGGTTTAATCCTACGGGATTACAGCAGGATTTTTTTCCTTGCTAAGCCTATTTGATTCACTTTCATTGAAGCGAGATTTAGTTTGTGAAGTTAGCCTGTTTCAGATGAGACTGGAGGGGTTAGGGAATCAAAGTACAGTCTCTCTCTCTCTCTCTCTCTCTCTCTTTCTCTCTCCCCCTCTCTCTCTCTCTCTCTCTCTCTTTCTCTCTCTTTCTCTATTGAACTATATATATGCTGATATGGGGCTCTGCAGTAGTGAACCACCTTTATGTCTCTTGGTCCAGATGCTGGATTGGATGCTGCACTGTAAAACATTTGAAGGTTTTTGAAAATGAATGTTCACCTGCTGCCTTGAAAATGCAATTTAAGTCAACAATAAAATTGTTTTTGGTTTGAAATTGGTTTTAACTCTGAAATTAAAGTTCATGAAGTTAATTTAACAACAAGTTACAAGTTGTGTAAAATTGTTTTTAAGTTCCTTAATCTTGAAATGTGAGATTTAACTCAATGCTGCAATTTAAACTAAATAATTATTTCACAATATACAAAAATCCTATATATTTCACTGTATCATGTTTTAAATTCTTATTTCCAACTGCATGATCAAATTTTCTGATGTGATTTTCTGAAGGAATTTTAATAAATATCATAATAAATTCTGCTCACAAAAATTTAGTATGATCAGAACATTATCCTCAAGCTTTACAAACTCTCAGTTGAACAAAAATAAACACTTTCTTAAATAACGCACAAGAGTGCATTATTACTCACACATTTAGGTTCAAAAACTAAAACTGGCTAAATGTATTTGACTTAAAGAGTAGAAAATAGTAGACACAACTAAATGTGGCTGAGATGTTTTACAGTGTGGTAATGGTGCCTCCCTCATCTCATTCATATGAACCGTCAACTTGCTATGTCCCAATACTTTCTAAAAGAAAACTAAAGAATCTATTTGATTAATGAAGAGATGCGTTGCACATTGAGCTAATCTTCATGTCTCATTGCTTTGCTTACTGTGTGGTGCTGCTCATCATGGCTCTTGTAGTGACCAATATAGGCAATAATCAGTATATGAGCAGTGAGACGACATGTTTCCTTCTGCTGAGTGCCACTCAGTTGTGGCTCAATGTGTGTAGAGCTGAGAGCAGGTCTACACAAACAGACCTGCGAGCGTCGTAGCACATCTTACATCTTTGGTTTTTCTCAGTATTTTTCTGTTGTACTGCTTTGTGTTTCTCAACAACACTCTCATTCGATAACCTGTGTCATAGCCTGGCGGTAGTTACAGGCACACCTAAAAAAATATGTTATTTTTGTAGGTTCTGAATCAATACACACATATGTGGAGGGAGCGGTGTTCATCTCTCACCCTTCACTATTGGACTCCTCCACCTCAGACAGTTGTGAGCCGTCGCCTCGTCCTGAACGATGCGGTTCAAATAAACTGCAGTCTTCATTCAAACCAACTTTCTCTTCTTCATCACTCAACCTAGCTTCATCCTCAAAAGCTATCATCAAATCACCCAAATCTTTGCTGAATTTTCCTAAAGCCTCATCCACTTCATTGAACTTAGCCATGTTTGTTTACATCTTTGTTCAATTTCATTGAGTCACAAAATGTAATTTCTGCTGGTTTTGATCCAATTACAAGAATCGGAGCATTGCCATTGCAACAGTTAGAATCTCAATACTATTGTTTTTGAATGTGTAAAATGCAAGTATTATTGAATTATTATTTTTGAAATACACAGAATAAAAACCCATTAGTTTTTCTTTCTATTTTTGTCTTGGTTATATTTCGTCACACAACTATGAAATTATCAATTTGGACCAAGAATTGAGCTGTTTCAAATTCAGTTGTACACCAGATGCTAAGTGTTAGCGGAAAATGTGAACCTGGTTATTATACCCTAAATCTTTATGGATTCAAAATATGAAAGGAACTATTACTGCTATGACATTAGTTTCCTTTCATGTTTTTCCTTACGTATTCTTTGTTACGTGTCTTTGCATTTTTGTCTCATCTGAGCTGGCCCTGACCAGAAGTTAAGTTTTTATTCAGCTGATGACAAAGACAAACTGTGCCAAAGCACACATGACATTTTGAGACTTTCTGCTCATAGTGAAAATCAGCAGCCGTCCAATTTAATTTGAACATCACCTGGGTGGCTGCTGTATACTGTAGGCATTGGCCAATCAGTTTCACATTGTTATTAACTGAAAATGTAAAAATGCTACAGTAGAAAAGTGTCAGAGTGGTGCTTAGCTTTTAATCAGCACTGTGGTAAAGTTTTCTTATAACAATTTGACTTTGTTATTGCATTATATATCTTTTATCTTTTTTAAGTCACCAGTGTTGAAGTGAGAGGGTTACTTAGTTAGATTAACATTTAATGAAAGCAATAAAAAATAGAAGAAGAAACTGAAAATCATCAATAATTTGATTCAGGAGGGTAATTTACATATTTCTAGATATATATTAACACAGATGATTTAGTGTTCAAAGTTTATTTGAACCCAACTTGGCTAGAGAGTGCTGTGTGCAGTCTTACTGTAAAAAGCTGATGCTTCAATAACCATAACCCCAAATACAGAGGTCCGATCTACACCAGGCAGATAAATCAACCTGATTGTTAAGTTAAAGTAAAAATGTTTGTGAAAAGTGCAAACAGCCAGACAGAGCAGTCGGTGGTTTTTGGAAGCAAAGGAGGAGATCTGACATTAAGCACGGCGACTCAGATGCAGCAGTCACAGAAATTCTCATCAGAGAACAAGATGCTCAAAAGTAAATTGTGCTTGTGCTCTGCAGGCCAAACGTTTAGGAGCAAATCATTACATTTAGTACATGAGACATTTATAACTTCACAAAATAGGCATTAGCATTTTATAATGATCTTGTCAGAGCACATTTTTTGTCACAGTCCACTGTTTTGTGTTTTGCTTGTGACTTTGGGTTTTAGTTTTGGATCATTCTGGTGTTTGGTCAGTTTGAACCTCAAGATGTTTGGATCTTTGTTGTGTTCTGTTTAGTGTGTCAGTTGAGTCAGATCACTTTGTGTCTCTCTGTGGTTAGTTCTATGTTCAGTAGAACCTGCAGCTGTTTGCCATACCTTTGACTGATTTTTAAAATTATATTTATTTGACTTTTTATTATTTGCCCCCTTTACTATTAACAAAATTGTGGAAAAAAATTTGTCTTTTATGTCCAAACATCCTGGACTTAGCCTGGGTACTAAAACCAAAAGATATTGGTCAGTTTACTTTTATTTATTTGCTGCTCTTTCTGTAAGATAACTGTGACCAGTGGTGCCGTATAGGGGGGAAAAGTTAGAACAATTCCAAGGCGCTTTGACCAACAGGGGACCCTCCGCAATTTTTTTTCATAGAAATTAAATAAAATTGTATGAATACATGTAAATACATTATACATGTATATATACACACATATACATAGATATACAGACAGATGGATCTATAGATGTAGACATATCTACATCTATAGATCTATATAGACATATATAGAGATATATATCTGTATATCTATATATGAGAGATATATCTCTATAGATACATATTTAAGTAGATGTCTACATATCTACATCTATATATCAATATCTATCTTTATATAGAGGGATATATGTAGATATGCATATAAATATCTATATATATGTTTCTATCTGTATATCAATATCCATCTATATATATAGATATAGATAGAGATCTATATCTATGCATATATACACCTATGTATATCTATCTATCTATCTATCTATCTATCTATCTATCTATCTATCTATCTATCTATCTATCTATCTATCTATCTATCTATCTATCTA
>NW_006800128.1:1218599-1224901 GCF_000485575.1 Poecilia formosa | reverse complement strand
GGTTTATCATTAAATTATCTCTTATCATCATGACTACCTGGGTTCCCCAGCGTCTCTCTCACCACTCTGATCCACACATCATGACAGTCCTGGCTTTTTAATATAATTTAAAATGTCCAATTAACAACAGTAGCTCTGTTTCCAATTCCCTCTAATCACTCAACATACTCGTGGTCCCACCCCATTGACTTCCTGTCTTGTCTTTGCTCTGAGAGTACTTTCCTCAGCAGATCTTTCTGGTATTTGAGTTTAGCACTCAGTTTACGATTTAAGTCGAACATCTCATCAAGCTGTCTCATTAATATTTCTGTAGTTCAATACTTCCCAATTCAGGTTCCTTAGATCTGGCCTGACACATACACTTTGCTTGACTTGTTGTGGAAATCACAGCGTCCTTGGAATAACGCTGCTTTTCCAAGGACGCTACCTGTTCACCATGTTTTGCTGGAACTGAAACATCGTGCTCTTCGATATGTTCAGAAAAAGAAATTTAGGTCAATGTGAGGTTGTGATTCAGGGAACACTTTCCAAAACGTCTTCTTCATCCTCGTGGGCAAAGCTGCCTGATAACTTGGTTTTTCTGGCAGAGGACTGGTATTGATGTCACTATTTTCTGTTAAAAACGTTAGATCTATGCAAGCGTCTAACTCGGGGAAAGATTTCCATAACAGTGGCCTCTTCTTGATGCGCTTCGTCTTTGATGTCTGTTTTTCCCCTTTCTGATCCACTTTCTTCTGTGATTGGGATATCGATTTCTTTTCTGTGACAAGCTGTGTTGTAGAGATCACTGGTTCTCCATTACAAGACTCCTTTTTCCAGGAATCTTCCTGAACATCTTCTTCTTCAGGCAGAGAAGTGTCCTGCTTATTAACATTTTCAACGCAAGACTTAAAGGACTGTTCCTTCTCTGGTGTCTCCTGCAATAAGGAGATCAATTCCTGTTTGGTAACAACTGAAATGTCTTCCATTCCAGTGCTGTCACCTGAAATCCTTAGATCAGCGGAGGCATGTTTCTCCAACCAGATATGAAACGGTATCTTTTTCTTCTTGTTGTGCCTGGTATTTGGTGGCTGTGCCTCCTCTCGTTGATCCAGTATCTCCTGTGTTTTGGAGACACTGAAATCCTGTTCAGTGACCAGTGGTGTTTCCTCGGCGCAATTCTCCTTTTTCAAGGAAACTGCCTGATCACCTTTGTCTTCAGGCAGAGAAGTGTCCTGCTTATTAACATTTTCAGCGCAAGACTTAAAGGACTGTTCGTTCTCTGTCAGATCGATTGTCTCCTGCAGTACGGAGTTTGAAGCTTTTTCAGTAATTGGTGAATCATCTTCTGTTCCAGAACTTTCAGCTGAAATCCTCAGATCAGTGGGGGCATGTTTCTCCAACCAGATATGAAACGGAATCTTTTTCTTCTTGTTGCGCTTGGTCATTGGTGGCTGTTCCTTAGACTTAGAAGGCTGCTCCTTCTCTGCTAGATCGATTGTATCCTGCACTCTAGAGGTGGACTCTTCTACACTGACCAGTGAATCGTTCTGCTGTTCAATATTTCCTGCAGAAATCTGTTGGTCAACGGGGACGTGTTCCTCCGACCAGGTTTTAAACGGTACCTGGTTCTTCTCATTGGACTCACTCTCAGGTGGTTGTCTGTCCCCTTTTTGATCCACTGTCTCCTGTGCTTCGGCAAACATTGCTTCATTTCATAATGAAGCAATGTGTCTCAGACTGATCAGAAGCATCCACCTGGACCTGGGGATCTTTGGTCTATTGTCCCAGTGACTGAAGTTCCTCTCGAGTCAGTTCCTTGTCTTTTTTTATCTAATAAATATTATAAACTTCATCAATTTTATTGTTTACTCTTATTGTTAATGAAAAGATCATACATCGATATGCGAAAATATACTTTACAGTTTGACAACTTCACAACAAAAAATATTGGGATGCCCTATAATTTTGCATGACTGTATATACACAGAAGATAATTAAAGATCTGGAATTTTTTCTTTAAAGTCTACAAAGATGTGTACCACCTATATAACATTAAACACACATTCAGATTGATCAACTCTTCTACCTCTCCTCACAGGTTTTTGATTTTTATTATTTGCCCATGTTTGAAAATGGGTTCACACATTATTTGGTCTAAAATAAGGAGTTTGAACCATGAGCCATGACTCAGAGCAGCACCTCTGAAGAAGGAAAAAGTGAGAGAGGAGGGTCAGACTGAAGCTAATGTATGTTCCTCTAATGAGCTGACAGATTGGCTGCTAACGGAGAAAAGGAGTATGGTCAAAACACACAGAGACACTGTGTCCCTGGTGTGTGATCCGTTGTGTGTGCTGGGCAAATTGGTGAAGGTTTGGTACTAAACACTTGGGCTGATAGATCAAACAGAGCTGAAGTTTGACTCTAAACACTCGAGGCTCACTGGGATCAACAGCAGGTCAACTGCTCTCCAATCTATACACCGCCAACAATTAGAACCATATTTAAAAAGGAGTGATTACAGACAGACAACTGGGTCTCATTTATGTTTGGTGATTAGAGTCTATCACCAAATATTCAGAACAATCTGTTTCCTGGAAGGGAGGTGGGGCACATGCAACTGTGAGAAGCACTCCATGATAAAACTTTAGTGAAGTACAATCACCGATGCTGCTTTTCACTGCAGCGCCCAGCCAAGGTGTTCACACACTTTACCCCTTCCACGGTTACTTCTGTTAAAAATCAAATAATTGGGAAAGGACACTAAAACTCTCAAAACTGTGTTGTGTGTTTGTCCTCAGCCACCTTGGCTCAGTACTTCAGTCTTTGAAGTACTGGCCTCCTTACAGGAGTGCGTCTTGGCTCACCTTTCTAACCAGCTAGTCTGTTTTATTATTCTGATTTCTTTTGTAGGTCTTGCACTAATTCTATTANAGCACTCCATGATAAAACTTTAGTGAAGTACAATCACCGATGCTGCTTTTCACTGCAGCGCCCAGCCAAGGTGTTCACACACTTTACCCCTTCCATGGTTACTTCTGTTAAAAATCAAATAATTGGGAAAGGACATTAAAACTCTCAAAACTGTGTTGTGTGTTTGTCCTCAGCCACCTTGGCTCAGTACTTCAGTCTTTGAAGTACTGGCCAATACTTCAAGACTGAAGTATTTATTTTCTTTCCACCAATAAGTTGGTGGAAAGTGTGTTTAAAGGAGTTTTAGTCCCTTTCTTTAGTCCTTGTCTTTTTTTCAGATTAACTCCAGCTCCATCAGATTGGATGGAAAAAAAATGATGAACTTCAGGTTTCAAATCACACCTCAGATTCATATTTGGTTTAAAATCTTCATTTTGATTAGGCCATTCTACCTTATATACTGTAAGTGATTTGATCTAAAACAGGGATCTGCTTGGGTCTACAGAAAATCTGAATCACATCATTTGTAAATAATCAGGCCTTTTCAAAACCTGCTGATATGCCAAGGAGATGATAAAACTGTCTGATTCGGGTATGTTGGAGTAGGGATGGATCCAAATGTGTTTGGACAGTTGCAGTCCGGAGCGGGATCTAGAACATTCCATGGTGGAGGTGTTTTTTTATGGTCGTCGTTCTGCTGCAAGCGGAACCTCTCAGCCTCAGGTATTTCTTACAGGATCCTCCTGCTCTCACCTGACCAGAGGATCTTCTATAGCATCCTAAAGACGATCCTGAGACGTCTACAAGGCTTGTGATAAACTTCAGATGAAACTTGTTAGCTTCAGCTTTCCCTCAACAATGGCTTTCACATTGTCACCTTGCCACTATGGCCAAATTTGTCAACTATAGACAGTTTGAAACTTCCAACTGAACTGTGACCTTTTGGAACTATTTGTTGCCACAGATTCTCAATTGCATCTCAGATGAATTCTCTCCTTGCATTAATGATCAGCTTAGTTAGTCAGCTATGTGTTGGTAGGTTTATGGCTCTAGCAAACTCTTTCCATTTTCAGACATTGATGCTCCTTGAGATGATCTGAGGCCTGTACAAAACAGCTAGATAAAGGACAAGCAAAGGAGGTTAACGAAGAGGTTAAGCACTCCCTTTACTGGTCACCATGTAACTCTAAGAACCCCTAATGACATTTACACCGTCAACAAATCTAATATGACAAAGGTAAGGAAAGGTAAGGTAATTTTATTTATATAGCACATTTTCAGCAACAAGGCAATTCACAGCAGAACCAAACATGAAGAAGCAGCATTCAGCTTCTATGCACCACAAATCTGGAACAAATTAGAAAATGATGGTATTAGAAGGAATGTGTTGAATTGGGTAAAAAGTTATTTCAGAGACAGAAAACAATATGTACAGTTGGGAGAAATCAGTTCTAAATGTTTGGACATTGCTTGTGGTGTACCCCCAGCATCAGTGCTCGGCCCAAAGTTTTTTTTTATGTACATAAACAATATGTGCAGAGCTTGTGAAACTATGAAAAAAATATTATTTGCAGATGACATAAATATATCTTTTTTTTTGAAAATGATATGGAGGAACTGCTAAATAAGGTAAACAAAGAAATGAACAAATTGATGGTAACAACTTGTCACTAAATTTGATTAAAACTAAAATAATGTTATTTGGGAATTGCAAACCAGGTTCTGAAATAAAAATAGAGACAAATGGAATAAATATAGAACACATTCAAGACCATACATTTCTTGGAATTATTATTGATGATAAGTGAACTGGAAACCACATATTGGATATATCCAAAAGAAAATATCCAAGAGTATTTTTATATTGTATGAAGCAGTTGGTTGATAAGAAAGCATTACACATTCTTTACTGTTCCCTAATTTTACCCTACATCAGTTACTGTGCAGAAATATGGAGCAATAATTATGCAAAGTCATTACAATCACTAATTAAATTACAAAGAAAGCAATAAGAATTACCAATAAGGTGGCTACCTGGATCACATAAATCCATTATTTATACATTTTAAATTATTGAAACTTACTGATTTGGTAAATTTACAAACAGTGCGTGTCTTATTTAAAGCACACAGTAAGCAATTACCAGAAAATATTAAAAAATTGTTCTCAAAAGAAGAAAGATTTTATAATTTCCGAGGGAAAGACAAATTCAAAGTTTGTAAGATCAGAACCACAACAAGGAGTTTTTGCTTTTCAGTCGGAGGAATGAAACTATGAAACAGTTTGACTGGAATTAAAACAATGTCCAAATGTTAAACAATTCAAATGTTTGTATAAGGAAAATGGTTTACACTAAATATGAGATAAATAAATAATTGTTGTTAATATTATTAGCGTTATTGTTAGTATATAATTGAATGTATTGTATTAAGCAAGAATCTGAAAGAAGAATGAAGGTATAAACTTACAAACAGGATGAGATCATGTAATGTTGCTGGTGGGTTTTAATAAGTTTACACTTCTACGCACTCCTCTGTTTGCATTACTGCAATTTTAATTGTAACTTGACACGTTCAATAAAATACAAAGAAAGATATATATTTGATGGTTTCACAATTGTTGACTGATGTGTTTATGATGTTTCTATGTTTTCGTCATGTAAAGCACTTTGAAGTGTCTTGTTGCTGAAAAGTGCTGTACAAATAAACTCAATCAATTAACTGACTGACTGATTAACTGACACACACAGATGTTTGTAACTGTGAAGGATAAAAGCCCCATGCAGCACGGAAAACCTCAGCTGGAACTTTGACTTGGTACACTGCTGAAATCACAGGAGAATATTGACTTAGAAAGAAAGAAAACTATCTGTAGGTTAGTCACTGTTGTACAAAATACAACTTTTCCATTTGCCCCTTTTCCATAGTTCTTTTATGTATCTGGCTGGATAACAAATACAGAAGACAGGACAGAACAAAACTGCAGTGTTAAAAATGAAAGTGTCAAATACACATGAAACTCAGCCTGGTTTAACAATATGTGAAGGACTGTAACTTTCACTAGCTCTAGGTCAGTGTATTTAATTAACTTCTATGCAGGTTTCATGAAAGAATTTTTAGTTTGTTAAAGTTTTCATGCCGAGGACAAACAAACATGATTTTCAGTTGAGTCCATTAATGCTTCATGTGTGATGGGTTGCAGACATGTTTTGTCACATTAAAGGGAGTCTAAAAATACTAACTCCATACAACCCCTGGCAAAAAGTATGGAATCACCAGTGTTGGATGAGCAGTCATTCAGACATTTCATGCTGTAAAACAAACTCAGATCAAAAACATGATACAATATTAAGGTCGTTCCAAAGTGCAACTTGTTGGCTTTCAGGAACACTCAAAGAAATGAAGAGAAAA
>NW_006800128.1:1205813-1216743 GCF_000485575.1 Poecilia formosa | reverse complement strand
TAACAAATAGGTGCTCACCAGGCTTTCCTCCTTACAGGAGTGCGTCTTGGCTCACCTTTCTAACCAGCTAGTCTGTTTTATTATTCTGATTTCTTTTGTAGGTCTTGCACTAATTCTATTATTACAGGATATTTCTTACAATATAATCATATTCTGGAATTAACTCCTTATAATTTAAACTGTAGGAAAAAGGACCAAGCTAGTTGATCAGACTATACCACGGCTGAAATTTACCCAAAAGAATTATCTAGATAAGGCAGGTAGTTTGGATGAATTTGTGTACAGTTCATATATTACAGTAGCTGTAAAATTATACAACAGAACCAATAGGTGATTTGGTTTGTAAACACAATATTTAAACCCATCAGACAGAATAAAACTGTTAGAGAGTTTTTCTGGGATTTAAACTGGGACCGTTTGGATGTTTTACAGAGTTCAGGTTCTGAATTATCAATCAAAACTATCATGACCTTTCAGGATTCAATATTATCAACTGATCTGAAAGAATCTGAAAAAAACTGATTTAATACATTTGCTTGGATAAACCTAATTTGATTACTGCTGACCATTTAATGCAACATATTTAAATTGGATTACCTGTTCTTTTTTTCCAGTGTACTGTGTTGCTTCACATGTTCTGAATATATGAGTCAATCTATCTAAATAACAGAAAACTGATATTTTACATATATTAAGCTGGTGAGATGAGTGTGTTTAAGACTCTGTTATTAAAGGTTTAAGGATGGGATTTGAACATCTATGTGAGTTTTTTATGTTTAGGCACAAATTGAGTTTAAAATAAATATAAGTCAATACAATGTCCTGATATGGTTAAAAACACACAGTGATGTAATGTGTGTGAGTGCGTTTGCGTGCACACGTGTGTGTTTGTGTACTTTATTAAACACTGGGAACATCAGACTTTGGTTGCACTTACTCTGTATCACTGAAGGCTTTGTGTCTCCAGCCAAGCATCAAATTAAATCTAATTAAATCATGAAATGTCATTGTGGTTCTGGGATGATTATTAATCACATTCCCCTCTTCCTAACCTCAGTGTTAACTGTTCTGTGGCATGATTATCACTGATGGTGAATGCCATGCGTCTCGCTCCACATGAACCAAATCCAGAGCCAGTGAAAGTTTTCTGGAACTCCAAAACAAGGAGTTACTGACCATAAATCCAAACATTTTTGTGTCTTCAACTAAACCTGATGTGATTTTATGGGTTTCTGTTGGAGGGGATGGACAGAGCGTAAACCTGGACTCTCACAGACAGAAGACACACAAATACTGTAAACAAACAACAGCCTTCAGCCCCAGAAGACGTGGTGAAACTGGATCTGACATCATCCTTCAGATATTTAAACTACAGCTACAGAAAGGGAAGTGGAGGCAAGCTCTGAAGCTTGTACATTATATGTATCTAAAACTATCATTTACCACAGATTGTTTATCTACCTTTAAATAACTTTTTGTATGCAGGCAGCAGGTGTGCTGCAGCCCCACTGCAACAAAATATTAGGAGTGTGAATATGCAGATGCAGCTGTGATGCAGCACTTCTGCAGGGCATATGGAACACAAACACCTCACTGCTCGTGTTAAACCAGCGTCAGACCTTCATTCTTCATATTTGTACTAAAATTTCCTTAAAACCCTTAACAGCTTTTATATTGTTATGCGCTGTAAAGGGAATAGATATGCAAATTATTTTCAGTTTTTTGTGTAAGGAGCATTTTGCTGACAAACAGGCCGTTCCATGCTTTACCTAAAGGAGACATTTATCATAATTCCTTGGAATATTTCAGATGACATGTTTCACAGATGTTTGACCAACACTGCACCCATCTTAATTTCATAATATGCTATAGACCGGACAATGTGATGTGAATTAACTGATGATGTAGGGTTTAGAATAAAGAAATCTGGATTTGGCAATTCCCTACATTGTTTTCACTAGGATTTTTATTTTTGTTTCTGATTCATAATTCTAAACAGAAGGGCAGATAAACAATTATTGTAAAATGATGGCATGCCCTCCTTTATTCAAAGATTTGCCAAAATTTAGGTGCTGGAACAAGACAAGAATCCAAACTGCAGCAACAACAAAACAGAATGTCTGAAGAAGAAAGAGGTAAACTTACAACAGATCAAAGTCCAGATCTAAACATGATTGAAATGCTGCGGTAAAATCTAAAGAGAACTGTGAAAAAAAGGTGCGCAAACCTCTTGGAAAAACACCCTGATATGTAAAGTCCTAACTTCTGAAAATTGCTGTATCTTATTTAGAAATAACTGTAAAATATTAGAGAACAGAATGTGCTAACAAGACACTTTTACAGTGTGGAGTTGCATAGTGAGTAGCTGAATTTAACTGTGTTTACCTTGGAAATATTTATAATAGAGAAAATTACTGAATGTGATGGATCTGGACTTTATTTAATCAGATTGAATGAGAATTACCTTTACCTCGTTGTTGGCATGATGCAGAATTTTACTGACTTGGAAAGCAGCTCAGCCTCAAACGGCAACACTCCGTCTGAAATCTGCCTTAAAACTAGTTTGTTTGTTTTTTGTCTTATTTCTGTTTGGGACAGAGTTTGGTTGTAAGTTGATGTTTCACACTGATGACTTGAATTGGGCTGTTTTGTATTTTTGGTGAATACCACTTGAACCTGTTGAGTCTGATGTGTTAAACTACATGTCAAAATTCATAAATAAAAATGGGGGGAAAAAACTGAATGAGGATGTATTTCAAAGACTTTAATTTCCATCATAATGGCCTGTACACTTGGTGAAGTGTCAGAATCAATGTTAACATATTAATTACAAACACAAAATAAACAGCAAATTAAAATGATTGGTTTGAAAAAATCCACTGTCCATTGCTCTGAAAAGTCTTTACTCCCTTAAGAATTATTCTGATTTAACATTTTTTCATATCTAATTTTTGAGATCATCACGCTGGAGGATCTACTGTATGTGAATTTATGGATGACCTGATTAAAGTTACGCGTGATTGAACATCAATCACATTTAAGGAAATATTCTTACTAAGCCAGTCAAAGACTTTGAATTTAGTCATTTTGGTTTGCTTTACCTCACAGATAAGCCCCCCAAAATCAGTCTTGGTGATGGTGGCACAGCAGCAGATGGTCATCTTGGGAAAGTTGAATATCAGATTTCTCCTGTACCATGTTGATTTGCTCCTAGGCTAGAGACTAAACCCTAGGTGGTCTAATTCATACACACATTCATACAATAACAATCAGTGTATGAATGCGTCTGTGTGTGTGTTTGTTCGTAAGAACGGGCTATTGGGCTCTGCCAATGTCAAATTTATTTATATAGCACTTTAAACACAGGAGCCTCCTGGCTGTCCTATAGGAGGGACAGTCCACTCATTTGTTGCATGGAATGCAACACTTTATCCTGATGTGTAAAGTGGACAGTTAACCCACCACCAATCAGCAAGCCCACAGGTCCTGCTGGCAGATCTGGCCACACACCCAAAACCCAAAGGGCACACCAACCCCAACAGAGGCCACACAGAGTCATGGGCCCAAGCTGTGCCAAGCAGCCACTGGGAGTAAGCTGGACACTCAAGCACCCAGCCCTGGACCCACAGAAGCACCAATACACCTGTGTGTAGCGGCACCAACCACTGGCAGAGACTGTGGCCCCAGGTCTGCTTGAGGGAGAAGCTTAAGACACAATCTGAGATATAAACAGACCCACACACACAATCATGCCATCACAACCTGATACATGCACACACACACAATATAAGGACACACTAAAATGGATGCCATGCACCTGCTCGCACTCTCCACACATCCTCTATTTTTCCCGGTGCCGACATCCCAAAAGGGCAACAGCTCCTGGAGCCACTACAAGGTTCCTTCATTCTGGGGTGGACCGCCAGCCCAGACTCTGACCAAGCAGCAGGCTCCTCCTCCGGGTCTCCAAACCCAGACGGCTAATCCCAGGACCCCAAGCCTCATCATCGTTTTGAAGATGTATTCCTTTATTTACATACAGATATCTCTATGTTGTTTGTGACAGTCTCATATGCTTTCATACACTGAAGTGATGAAAGAAAGACCAGAGGTAGGAAGCAGATGTAGTCCTCCTACTGAGTATCCTGCACTGAACCTCATTGTTGACATCTTGTGGCCCTGAGGAACTGAGGGTTACGTTCAAGAAGGAGGATTTCAACAAGTGGAGCTGAGAGCTGGTGAGTGCAAACTGAGACCCGATCCAGAGGCAGGTGTTTTCCTTCAGTTCCTCACCGAGAGAAGAACAACTATTACTGCTGATGTCCAGGTTGCTCATTTACTTTCCAGACCAATTGATTACAGTCATTAAGTATCAGATTGAGTCTGTTTTTTTTACAGCTCTGGAAAGACCTCTCTGGAGGTCCAACAACAAATTAATGTGGGTGTTTTTTTTTTTAAACGAACAGCAATAACTGCATATAGCAGCATCAAAAATCAGTGCAGATGAGATACGGCTGATAATTCCGTAAATATTTATCTTTCTGCCTCAAAGTAGAAGCATCCAGAGCAGCAGCAGAATCCTGTGTTAAAACAAGCAGCCATCAACATCCGTTTGCATGTGCAACAGCCAATTACTGGTGGCCAGTGCAGCAAAGGTGAGACAAGTGTGTCATGTGGCATGAATGTGTGTATTATGTGGTTGATCTGCCAAGTAAAGACAGCCTCATTATCCGACTGAAAGGACGACTTGCCCCAACACAGAGAAAAAAACATAAAAAAGAGTTAATTTGCACTTTTAATTCTTCTTCCTTCGTATTCTCTCTTTCTGTCTCTTTCTCTCTCTATTTAGGTGAGAAAGTGAGTGAAGGGTCCGGGGCCCCTCAATAAGTGTCTGTGATTGTGTCTGTGGCCTCTCTCTTTCAGCCATGTCCAGCACCATTAATTGGAGCTGTTGGTGAACTGAGCCCATTCTCCCCATGAAAGGTAATTGCTTTGAGCTTTGGAGGGCCAAGTGTTGGTTTAAGGGCCCCTGACCTTTAACCTCCAGGCAAAAGCCCCCCGTTCTCTTTTCTCCCCCTCTGTAAATATCTTCTTTCCTGCTGCTTCAGCCTTCTCTCTGAGTGTGTGTGAGTTTTGTCTGCTTTGTTCTGTTGTGAGGAGGAGAAAAAGATAGGAACAAAACCTAATCAAGGAGAGAGGAAGTGAATTCTTCAGTGGTATGACTCTGCAGAAACCAGGAAATCTCAATTTCTTAAAAAATGTGATCAAAAACATCATATTCTAATTCAAATGCCTTAGAATTGAAGACTGAAGAATTTTTCCGTTTTATTATCTCTGTAAATATAGACAAACATGCTAGTCAAACTTTGCTGACATTTCATTTTACAGTACCTGTAATTCTTAATAAAGACATTCTTGTGTCATTTTTGGTTAAGGATCACATCACATAAAAAACAAACATAAAACGAGGAATAATTATATAAATCTAGACTACCTTGTTAAAATGCCAGGGCTTTGTGATGTAAACAGATAATAGCAAATCATTTTCAAAGTGTTTCCCCACAGATGATGTGATACACAGCTTGAGCACAAGACAGGCAAAAACATCTGTTAAAAGTAAATTGTAAAACTGCAATAACTCTGCACACATCCCCGCACCCTTGAGCTAATACTTTGCTCATGGCAAATGAATTGAATTTATTTAGCAACATTCTAATCATACTGATCCTTCCAAGTGTGTTCAGATCTGCCCACAACTTCTCCATAAGACTGAAATCAGGGTTTTGTGAAGACCAGGCCAAAACATTGACTTTGTTTTCCTTAAGCCACTTTGTAACCACTTAGGCTGCTGAGGATCATTGTCCATGTCCAGGTTCATCTCTGGGCCAAAGAACTGGTCTCTTTCCTGAGCGATGTGATGGTTGGACATTCCTGTTACATCTATAGTGGCACGCAGTTGTTGGAACAAACTAATTTGGCAACATAAATCTTTTGGAAATCATTTCCAAGGTTGAACAGCACTTGTGCAGCTCCACAATTCTGTCCCCTCTTTTGATTTTTTTCATTGTGTCAAACAAGAAATCACTGTGTTCCAGGTGTGACTAATTAACTCAAATGTGTCAGTTAACTTATAAGAAGTTTCTAAAGACATAACATCATCACAACATCTTAACCCTTGACCCAGTTCTGTGCTCCCAGGCTGATGACAGATGACATTCCCCTACCAGGACATATGGAGACACCAAGACACCACAAAGTTTTAACACATGAAATGAACACAAATCCTAGCATGATAGAAACCATCCCATTTTTCCAAGCTTTGGTTCATACAGAGGGTCTATTGAGAAATGATTGAATGCTGGAGTTGTAGACTCTGTTGAAATTTTAACATTTGGCAGTGACGTATGTAATGCTGAAATTTGACTCTATGAAGCTTGCAGGAAATTGCCTGTGCTCTAAGTAATCATCCTCTACTGTGACAAGAAAAGTGCAGAGCTGAACATGGTTTGGTTCTGGTTCTGGGGATGCAGAGCAGAACCAGAACCAGAACAAGACCACAGATCTTGTTACAACAAGACCAACAGATCTTGCATATGGACTCCATGACCATGTCATCCATCTATGAGTAGGACTCTTTTGCTCATTTGTTCTTTGCACTGTTGTAGTTTGGGTGGGCCAGTGCTCAGGTAATGACGAGGCCAGTCACAGGACTTCTGAAAGTGGATAGGCAGTAGACATGGGGGCTGCTGAAGTACAATTGAACAAAGGTCAACTTCTCAGAAATGATGGCAAGTTCTCTAAGGAGGGGACCAAGAGTCAAGTTCCATGGTGTCAAAGGCTGTTCTCCATGTTGACACACTCGTGCATCGACATGCATGTTTGGAGCTTTGCTCTGATATCCTCCGTACATGGATGCCAGCCCCAGACCAAAAACCTGTGGTGTTGGCGTTGCAAGGAGTGAAAGTGCATCCAACATGAAGGGAATACTATTGGTTGTTTTCCATGTCTGCAATGCATTCCAAGTCCAGTATGTCCCTGCTCTTTTGGCTGAACTTGTAGACAAACTTATGGATTTCAAGATCAGAAATGTCTTGGAATGCGTTGTTGGCCTGATACATAACAGACAACAAACACTACAAGTCCTGAGGTAACATGTTTATTCTCCCTTTGTTAAGGAGAACTAAAGTGTTTTATGGAGTACCTCTATAAATTTCTGCAGTACTCCATTAACGATTTGAGGGAAAATGTCTGCTTAAGCATAAAAGCAGTTACTAAAGTGAATTGAAGTCAATACAGTCCTATTATGGACAGAAATACAAACGTGTGTGTACATGTACATGTCAGTGCAGATATTTAAAAACAAAGATTTAAAATTTTGAAACGTTTCAAATCTTTGTTGGTTGCATTTACCATGAAGATGCAAATGTAGGTGTCAGGTGTGGTGGTTGCGAGGTGGTGAGGAGAGACGCAGAGAACCAGGTTGTGATAAAGATGATGATAGATTTAAAGAAAGCTCAACAGTCCAGAACAGGCAGCACGGCAGAGAGTTAGCACACAGCTAATTACCGGTAGCAACTGAAAAACTAAGGACTGAAAAAGAGAGCTAAACCAACACAGGACTTTACAGTTCTACTGTGGTGGCAGGCAGACAAATGACATACGTTTGACAAGGACCTGACAAGAGACAGAGACAACAGGTGGGTACACAGGGAGGGTGATCAGGTAACTAGACACACCTGGGAAGCAATCAACGGGGAAGACGCAGAGACAGAGACTCACAGGACGGAAACTGAACACAGAAAACCCTCAAAAATAAATACACAGATCATGACAGTAGGAACTCCCTACAGCACGATGTAGGGAGTTTCTACATTATTTTATTGTTGACAGGATGTTGATGACCAACATGTTTTCTCATTCTGTCAAAGCAGTTTCACACTAGTATTGCAATAACTTGACACAAAGACATTACATAAAACACTGCTGCTTTGAAATTTTGATTTCATCTATGCCAGTTTAAGGTATCGTACCCTCCCCCAAACCTAGTTCTGAAATTCTAAAATTTGTTTTTGTTGTCCTCAAAGATTTTCAAAGTTACAAACACCTATGAACGCTCTCTGAAAACAGAAAATTTTTGCTTTGAGGGAGGAGGATCCCCTGGACTAGGCGTGGGAGCTGAGGTGTGGAGTGAGGAAGAGTAACTTTAGCTGTTAATGGTAGAGAAGTAGAGAGGGGAGGAAGAGGGGAGAGTACAAATGACTTGGAGAGAAACAAAAAAGAGGGAGAGCAAGAGAATGTAAGATGATCGAGGTTGGACTCTTAAAAGCAGGAGCATTATTGTCCCCTCAGGCTGAGACTCTCTCCTTGTGTGTGTGTGTGTGTGTGTTTGCGTGTATGCGTGTTGACAGAATGACAGGTCGTTATGAATCATCTCTTCCTCCCTCCCCGGCCTCAGAGGGCACCACCAGCTTTTGAGTGAGCTGTCATGTTCAAGAGAAGAGTGCTTGTTTTTTTGTAGTCAAAGAAAGGAAGCGCTGTGAAAACATACACATGTACTTAGAGCCACAAAGTATGTAAACAAGCTGGTCCAGGGTGTCAAGTATGGGAGGGAGCTCTGGGTTTGTGTTGTGAAGACAGAGAAAGGTTTACAACCAGGTCCAGGTAATTTAGAGGTAGGAAGTGTGTCAACAGACAGAGAGAAGAAGGGAGCCCTTGGTTTGTTGTAGCTGCTAAAGAACAACACACACATACTTAGGCATTAAATATGTAAACAACCAAGCTGGGGTTGAGTTTCAGCCAAGTTTGTAGAAACAGAGTGTGGGCAGGTCGCCATGGAGCTTTGCTGGAATGTCTTCATTACTTCAACAGAAAGCATAAGATCATCCGTTAATAAACTGTGTTGTGTGTACTGACCAGCAGACCCAAGGATAGTAAAGAAAGCAAGAATCCAGGCAATCCCCTGAAAAATGATAAACTATATTAAATAGTACAGAATTGAAATAATGACTTCAATTATTACAAAAAAAGCCATCTTAACCAAGCTTTTTTAAAAAAAAAAAACAAAAAAAAACAACTAATCATTGGTTTTTGTCAGGTTGGATTCTGTTTTGTTTTCGTTTTGGTTTCTGTTTTCTTTTGTTTTGGGAAGCCTGCTGCTTCCACATTCCTCCACCAGATGCCGCCTGTGAGCAGAGCCCCTGGAGCAGCGCGTGGGAGAACCTGGAGACACACCTGTGGCGCATTAAATGACAGATACTGTGGATATTTAAGAAGCGGCCAGCTGACACGTTGTTGCCTGAGTGTTTGTTTATCCTGGTAATTAAACGTTCCAGTGAGAGGCCCTCTCAGTAAGCTCCCCGAAGTAATCATGTCTGTGTTTTTTTTCTCCTTGTCAGGTTTTACCTGAGGTTGTCCAGTGGTTCTCAAGAACGGAGTTTATGCTAACTCCTGCAAACCCCCTGTCTGCTTCCTCACGACACCATTGGTATTACCAATCGGTTGCCTTCCTCGAACACTCCCTTTCTGGTCCTTTGTTCTCTGTAGATTCCTTCGTTACGCAGCAGTACGTACCTGTTGTGCTCAAAGCCTTCTGGCTTCTCATTCTCCGGCTCATTGTCAGCTGTCAGCTCACCCTCCACACAGCAAACTTACCTGTCCGCCCTCCCACGGCTCCCACGTTCTCTTCGCCGGCTCCGGATTCCAGTCTGCTTTAACAAGTAACTCACTCTGCTCTAAAGTAAGCCTCCACCATAAGATCTGTGATTTCTTGTTTATCAGAACCTCACCTTTACTTCTCATTAACAGTGGCTGTTCTGGTGGATCCAATCCTGACTCCTGCTCCGCACTCACTGCCTTTCCCCTTTCCCTTCACAATAAACTATATTGTTGTTTAGAAATGTTCATCTCCTGATTGTGTTCTTGCATGTGGGTTCAAAGACTGGAACTAAACATGATGGAACACTCAGGCCAACAGTTAACCCGAGCAGACACTATTAGGAGAGCTTTGTCTGAACAACAAGATCTCATACAGTCACATCATGCAGCTCTGCATGAGCTGGGATCCCTACAAGCCAAAACTAATAGTCGGCTAACAGAACTGTCTAACTTTCTTCAAGGTCCAACTCAACAGAGTCCGAATATGCCGCCCCCATCTTCAGAGGTTCAGAGTTCATCTACCGCCGCCATATTTTCTGAGGTACGCTCCCCAGCACCCGCTAAATTTTCTGGAGATGTGAAGAAATGTAAAGGTTTCATTTTACAATGTGGGATAATATTTAATCATTCACCTCAGAGTTTCAGCCATGATGATGCCAAGATAGTGTATATGTTGTCCCTGTTAACCGGACGAGCCCTGGAATGGGCTGAAGCTAAGTTTTCTTCTCCCACAAACTTTGGGTGTACATTTTCTGAATTTTTGAAGGATTTCAAGCAGGTTTTCAGTCGAGATACCGACAACACCTCCGTTTCCCGTGATTTGTGGAATCTTAAGCAGAGTAAAAAACGGTGTCAGAGTTTGCTATAGATTTCAGAATAGAGGATGCAGCTTCTGGCTGGAACGCAGCCGCACTGAAGAGTGCATATTTTCACGCATTGAATGAACAAGTAAAAGATTAATTAGCCACACTAGACAAACCTGAGTCTTTAGAGGACTTGAGTCTAACCATCAAATTGGATAACCGCACAAGATCACGTGTCAAGGAACGAACTCGCTGCAGTTTTCATTTGCAGAGTTTGCCTACCGTCTCATCTGTACAACCAGTTTCAGCAGCTGCCTCCGAACCGGAACCCATGCAGGAGGGACCCCCTCGCCTGACCCCGGAAGAGAGACTTAAAAGGTTAAATTCTCACCTGTGTCTCTACTGTGGTGAGCCCGGACACTTCACTGCAAACTGTCAAATCCATTTAAACCCCCAGGTCCGACAGTAATGAT
>NW_006800128.1:1167273-1205590 GCF_000485575.1 Poecilia formosa | reverse complement strand
TGGGCTACAACTGGTTAATTGCCCACAACCCGTGCATAAACTGGATTAAAGCGCACGTAGAATCTTGGTCCTCCAATTGTCACGCTACCTGTCTTTAGCATTTCTCTCGAGTTCTCCGCCTGGAGAGATCTCCGAAAGTGAACTCCCTGATCTCTCTGCAGTTCCTGTTGAGTACCATGATCTAGCTCCTATATTCAGTAAAGAATACAGGCCCGGCGCTCCTCTGCCTAACAGCCTTCTATCTAACATCTCACACTTGAACGCCAAACCATGGAGAAATGCATCGATTCATTAGCAGCAGGTATTATTCGTTCCTCCACCTCACCTCGTGGCGCAGGATTTTTCTTTGTGGGGAAAAAAGACGATTCATTAAGACCTTTCACAGATTACAGAGGTTTGAACCAAATATCCTCTTCCCACTCCTCGTCAGCTTTCAAACCAATTCAGGGTGCAACCGTGTTCACAAAACTGGATCTCAGAAATGCTTGCCATCTCCTTCGCATCCGAGAAGGAGATGAATGGAAAACCGCCTTCAAAACGCCTATGGGTCATTTTGAATACCCAAGTCATGCCTTTTGGTCTTTCGAACGCTCCTGCCATTTTTCAAGCCCTTGTGAATGATGTTCTAAGACTTTATAAATTATTTCGTTTTTGTCTACTTGGATGACATTCTGATTTATTCCAGCTCCCTGAGAGAACACAAGTTACATGTTCGACAAGTTCTCCAGCGTCTTCTGGAGAACAGACTCTACGTTAAAGCAGAAAAGTGTTTTTCATCAACCTTCAGTCACCTTCCTCGGATATGTCCTCGAGGGCGGACAGGTAAGACCGTCGGAGGATAAAATAAAAGCTGTGATGGAGTGGCCCAGACCAGAGACTCGTAAGCAGTTACAATGGTTCCTAGGATTTGCCAACCTTTATCGCCGTTTTATACGTAACTACAGTCTGATGGCCTCCCCACTAACAGCACTTACTTCCTCAAAGACATCGTTCTCCTGGATGCCCGACGAGGAAGAGGCTTTTACTCAGTCACTGTTTGCCAACGCACCTATCCTCATCCAGACAATTTATTCTTGAGGTTGATGCTTCAGATTCGAGAGTAGGGGCCGTCCTGTCCCAAGTCGCTCAAAGTTATAAGTTCCACCCATGTGCCTTCTTCTCCCGCAGACTGTCTCCTGCAGAGAGAAACTATGACATAGGAGATCGGAGCTACTGGCTATAAAGCTAGCCCTGGAGGAATGGCATCACTGGCTGGATGGAGCTGAACACCCTGTTTGGACCGACCACAAGAACCTTGCTTACCTCCAATCTGCCAAACAAAACAACCCACGACAGTCCCGCTGGTCAGTATTCTTTTCTCGATTTAACCTCTCCATCTCCTACCGCCCAGGGTCCAAGAATGTTAAGCCAGACGCCCTCTCCAGACTCTATACCCCTGACGACTCGGATGAAGGACCGGCACCTCTGCTACCCCCGAGTTGCATGGTCGGAGTAGTCACTTGGGAAATTGAGGATATTGTTCGTCAAGCCCAGCATCAAGAACCTCCTCCTGAGTCCTGCCCCCATGGTAAGATTTATGTCCATTTCTACAATGGCTACATTCATCCAGATTCTCGGGACACCCAGGGGTAAGCCGCACTATTGAGTTGGTCAATCGAAGATTTTGGTGGGAATCAGTTCATAAAGATGTCAAGGAGTTTGTCCTAGCCTGCCCCACCTGTTCAAGAAATGTCTTCTCATCAACCACCCTCTGGCTTACTTCAACCCCTACCTGTTCCTAAGTGACCAAGGTCACACATTGCCATGGATTTTGTTGCTGGGCTTCCACCCTCAAAAGGTATGACCACAATTTTCACCGTCATAGACCGTTTTTCTAAAGCCTGCCATCTCATCCCTCTCCGCAAGTTACCCACCTCCGCTCAAACAGCCCTCCTACTTTACAAATATGTGTTCAAGCTGCATGGCATGCCCCAGGAGATCCTTTCAGACCATGGTCCTCAGTTAATCTCTCAGGTTTGGAAACAGTTCTGTTTTGTCTTGGGTGCAAAAGCTGTTCTCTTTTCTGGTTATCATCCAAAGACAAACGGAGAGGATGAACCAGGAGATGGAGGCCACTCTTCGCTGTATCTCCTCATCCAACCCCGAAGATTGGGCTCAGTATCTCCCTTGGGTGGAGTACGCCCATAACAGTCATGTTTCTCCAGCTACTGGTCTATCTCCATTTGAGGTTTCCCTGGGTTATCAGCCGCCATTGTTATCTGCTGACGAAGACAAGATCTCGGTAATCTCTGTCCAACATCACATTTGCCGTTGCATTAGAATCTGGAAAGACACAAGCTCTGCATTAAACAATACAGCTGCACAAAATAAACGTCTGGCCGACCGCAGAAGAACCTCTGCTCCTGTTTATACTGCGGGCCAGAAAGTATGGCTGTCCACTAGGGACATACCCCTGAATTCCCTGTCAAAGAAACTCTCTNGCTAACAGAACTGTCTAACTTTCTTCAAGGTCCAACTCAACAGAATCCCAATATGCCGCCCCTATCTTCAGAGGTTCAGAGTTCATCTACCGCCGCCATATTTTCTGAGGTACGCTCCCCAGCACCCGCTAAATTTTCTGGAGATGTGAAGAAATGTAAAGGTTTCATTTTACAATGTGGGATAATATTTAATCATTCACCTCAGAGTTTCAGCCATGATGATGCCAAGATAGTGTATATGTTGTCCCTGTTAACCGGACGAGCCCTGGAATGGGCTGAAGCTAAGTTTTCTTCTTCCACAAACTTTGGGTGTACATTTTCTGAATTTTTGAAGGATTTCAAGCAGGTTTTCAGTCGAGATACCGACAACACCTCCGTTTCCCGTGATTTGTGGAATCTTAAGCAGAGTAAAAAACGGTGTCAGAGTTTGCTATAGATTTCAGAATAGAGGATGCAGCTTCTGGCTGGAACGCAGCCGCACTGAAGAGTGCATATTTTCACGCATTGAATGAACAAGTAAAAGATTAATTAGCCACACTAGACAAACCTGAGTCTTTAGAGGACTTAAGTCTAACCATCAAATTGGATAACCGCACAAGATCACGTGTCAAGGAACGAACTCGCTGCAGTTTTCATTTGCAGAGTTTGCCTACCGTCTCATCTGTACAACCAGTTTCAGCAGCTGCCTCCGAACCGGAACCCATNGCAGAAGAACCTCTGCTCCTGTTTATACTGCGGGCCAGAAAGTATGGCTGTCCACTAGGGACATACCCCTGAATTCCCTGTCAAAGAAACTCTCTTCCAAGTTTATCGGCCCGTTCGAGGTCCTAACAGTCATCAGTCCCACCGCTGTCCGTCTCCGTTTACTCTCCTCTCTACACATTCATCCCACCTTCCACTTTTCCCAGATTAAGCCAGTCCCTTGTGCCCTCTGGCCGAACCCCCTCCTCCCACCCGTGACATTGATGGTCACCCGACATACTCTGTTCGCCGGCTTATTGACTCCCGTCAACGAGGTCGTGGGTTCCAGTACCTCATCAACTGGGAGGTTTACGGACCAGAGGAACGCTCTTGGGTTCCCCGTTCCTTCATTCTTGACCCTTCATTGATTAGTGATTATACCGCCTCTCAGCCATCCACCTCTTCTCAGCCGCCAGGTGGCATCCGTTGGGGTGGGGGTATTGTCAGGTTGGATTCTGTTTTGGTTTCTGTTTTCTTTTGTTTTTTGAAGCCTCCTGCTTCCACATTCCTCCTCCAGATGCTGCCTGTGAGCAGAGCTCCTGGAGCAGCGCATGGGAGAACCTGGAGACACACCTATGGTGCATTAAATGACAGATACTGTGGATATTTAGGAAGTGGCGAGCTGACGTGTCGTTGCCTGTGTTTGTTTATCCTGGTAATCAAACGTTCCAGTGAGAGGCCCTCTGAGTAAGCTACCTGAAGTAATCCTGTGTATTTTATTTTTTTTTTATTTTATTTTTCTTGTCAGGTTTTACCTGAGGTTCTCAAGAACGGAGTTTATGCTAACTCCTGGGAACCCCCTGTCTGCTTCCTCACAACACCATTGGTATTACCAATCGGTTGCCTTCCTCAAACACTCCCTTCCTGGTCCTTTGTTCTCTGTGGATTCCTTCGTGACGCAGCAGTACGTACCTGTTTGTGATCCAGCTTCTCATTCTCTGGATCATTGTCAGCCGTCAGCTCGCCCTCCACACAGCAAACTTACCTGTCCGCCCTCCCACGGCTCCCCGGTTCTCTTCGCCGCCTCCGGATTCCAGTCTGCTTTAACAAGTAACTCACTCTGCTCTAAAGTAAGCCTCCAGCATAAGATCTGTGATTTTTTGTTCATCAGAACCTCACCTTTACTTCTCATTATCAGTGGCTGTTCTGGTGGATCCAATCCTGACTCCTGCTCCGCACTCACTCCCTTTACAATAAACTATATTGTTTTGAAATGCGCATCTCCTGATTGTGTTCTTGTATGTGGGTTCAAAGACTGGAACTAAACATGACAGTTTTGCCCTTCATAGTGGCAACAAGAAGTGTAAGCCATCAAAGTTGCTGAACAACTGACATACGGTAAATGGCGGATGTGAAAGTTTTAAGTTGTGCACAAAGAGGCTAGTGACGCAGCAGAAGAGTTAAGAAATGTTCAACTTTTGTTGTTGTCATGGAAACCTGTCATCTTTCGCTGCTTCCCATATGTTTAGTTCGTAAAGCACTGCTGTGAACTAATGGGCGAGAGGCTTTTGGCTCAAAATGGGTTCAATTAATCTGCATTGTGCTATGTAATGCCAAGGCATTAAAATTGTCTGATTATTCAAATGTATTAACACATTAACAGCCATAATATATACATATATAAATCACAAACATATAGTTAAGCCTATGTCTTTAAGGTAATACTTAATATCAACCTATTAAAACAATGATATGCTATTAAAACTTGAATAATTTTTTCCACATTCAGTCTTATATCTTTTTAGCATTGAATAGTTCCTCGTGTTACAGACTTGTCATGTTGGCTGAAGAGATCGCTTGGAACGAAGGCTCAGGCAGGCGACGGCGTGTTACTTTGCTTGACCGCCATCGTGATGCCCAAAGTCCCTCCGGTGGTTGACCCAGACGCCGACGCCAGGTTCGCCTAACCTCAGGCGACCAGCCCGGCAGTTGACGTGAGATCCGACCATGTGACAAACAGCGAAGTCTATAGAGTAGACGGCGTCTAAAAGCCGTTCGTCGACGAAGACCCAAGCTCTCCTGTGCAGGCTCAATGTGGTCCTCTAAAGTTGCAATGCCCACTGGCCCTGAAACTTGCCTCCTCGAACCGGACGGCAAGAATCCGGGGATCACACAAAATCCAGGGGCTGGAAGGTCAGAGAACTCCGGAGCCTGCGAACCTCCGGGAAGACTCGAGGTCTCAGGCTCAGGACCACAGGTTTCCAAGGGAGCAGACCGGGGATCCAGAACATCCAGAAGTTCCGGAACAGGATCACAAGACCCCGCTGGAACAGGAGTCCCAGAAACTCAGGATCCGGATCTCTGAACTCCTCGGGCACGGGGAGAAGCTCGGGGACCTCCATGAACTCTGGATCAGGATCACGGAACTCCCTCAGAAGAGGTAAGAACACCAGATCCGCTGGAAACTCCAGATCAGGATTTAGTAGCAGCTCAGGAATGGCTTCGAATACAGGAAACGCTGGAGCAGGATTCTCAATCCTCTCCGGCACAGACTGGAACACTGGAACTGCTGGAAACTCCGGAGCAGGATTCTCAATCCTCTCCGGAATAGACTGGAACACTGGAACTGCTGGACGCTTGGAGGTCGGAAAACTAAAAACCTCCAATAGGATCCCGTAGAGAATACAAACCAGAAGCCTCCCAGCATCTTCATCACAGGAGGGCTCATCTCCCCAACCTTCGCGGGAAAGGTGTGAAGCGTCAGGGGAGGTATTAAGTCCCGACCCGCTCGGTGAGACTGGTGCCAGTGACGATGTGGTAGGTGGCTCAGGTAAGTCATGCTCTGACACCCTCAACCCGGTGGCCCGGGCAGGGAAACTCGGAGCAGCAGCGGCCCCTCGGGGGAGAGACCTTGCAGCATGAGACGTCGGCTCAGGTTGGCGAACATGCTGAGTCCGTCCTCCTTCCGACGACCAGGGGACGCCCCACGGAAAATAGTCCTCTCGGTCCCCGTAAAAGAAACTCCACAACTCATTCTCTTCCAGCCTTGGAGGAGAGCTTGAGCACGGAGTAACGCTGTCTAAGCCTCGACTCGTCCTTGCGCAGTGGCGGGATCGTTCTGTCATGTTGGCTGATGAGATCGCTTGGAACGAAGGCTCAGGCAGGCGACGGCGTGATACTTTGCTTTTATTTTTCATCTTACACCCAGGTACAATCAGGAGACGTTCTGACAACGATCCCGCCCCACACCACTGTGAAGGCGGACTTAAATAATGAGGGGAACAGGTGAAAGAGGTTACTAATCAACAGAGGGTAAATGACGCTAAGGACCAGAAATTAACCTAGAAACACAGAAAAAAAACCTAAACGTATATCATGACAAGACTCTTTAAGCTACACTTAAAGTTTGGTTAAATGTAACCATTTTCCTTATTCTTGTGTATAATGTGGCTTTCATTTGTTGAGGCGTGAAAAGTAATTTTGTTGGCCAAGTTTAATTTTGCGTTTCTTATAAAGTTAAAGCACTCATCACATTCCACAGTCAGGAGTAAAAGGAACTGAGTCATAAAATACCAGCTGTAGGCATAAGGTGACACTGTTTCTGTTTGTAAGAAACAGCAATTGTAATTTTCAGGATTTTCTCACTTCTAGTTATGAATCTAATCAAGAAATCTGTTTTTGACCTTTGAAACATTAAACTTAAGAGTCACTGAGTTTCTGAACCCAATCCTGACGACCTCACCTATTGACTGACAGGTTTTTCCTTCATTAGTCTAAAAATGTTGGTCTTATGCTGAATGTGATGCATAAGGATTGCTATTCTATTTAATAGATACAACAAAGATGAAAAACAACTCATTTTCTCTGGTTAGAAAAGGTTCAACTAAATTATCAAATTAAAATTAATCTGTGAGGGTTCTTGCATAGGCCAGCCAGAGAGATGCTGAATGGAATCTAAAAATAATCATAATTTATTACAAAAAGTTCAAAAATAATTAATGAAGAATTGGGCCCAAAAACTGAGGTCAACATAACAAACTACAACTCAGGTGGCAACACAAAGAACTAACAAACAAGATATGAGGGGAACTTAAATAGTGGCTGATCAGACCACTGCTGACACACAAGGGGTAATTAAACATACAAAAACTTAAAAAAATACTAATCAATACAATACCAAATCTTTAAATTAAACTAACATTAGAATGAAACTACTAAATAAAAGAAACATTAAAGAAATGATCAAATTAAATGAAAGAAAACCAAATTTCCTCGTCCCCTGGCAAACAGATGGAATAACCCGCTGAGGAGGTTTTGCCAGCCATATCAGGACGTCATTTAGCTGGAGCTCTTCTGTGACCCTCCAGCAGCTCCAAAGGAAACTGGTAACTCAAAACAAATAATTTAATTTGTTGCATTTAACAAAAATATAAAGAACTGACAAATAAAGTTAACTAAATGTGTGCACTGCAAATAGTTAACTAAAAAGTCAGACTAATAAAAATAATTTTTAAAAATAAAAATCTAAACTATTCACTAATTGATATCTAACTAATGTTAAGGATGAACAAAAAAAACAAACAAAAAAAAAACGATCACCATTCAGGTCTGTGTGACAGTAGGGTCAGCTGTCACACTGTTTTACGTGTCATTGTAGAGGTTCTGAGTTTGTTTTGTGTAACTTGAGCTATGCCTTATATTACTTTATTTTATTGTTGAGTAGGTTGTAATTGTTGTTTCCATAAAATAACTAAAATCACTGCAACATTTAACCTACAAGACTTAATATAGAGCAGAAAAAGAAGACAGTCAGATAAAGAACAGTTTGTTCCGTGTTTCTTAGAGCATGATTTAGAGGTTTGTTTAGTTTATGTATGAGGCAACAATAACATCTGATAATACTGGCCCTACTTGATTTTCACTTGTTTACTAAGGAGAAAGCTTTGCACTGAGGGCAACACATTATTAAAATAGACAAAAAAAAGTGGAACATGCTTGCTGCATTTGTTTGTTGTTCTGAAAGGGAAGGAAAACACAGCACCAACCAAAACAAACAGAGGAAGCTGATAAAGTGTGAAAACACAAACACAACATTTGCTGCGTTTCTTAGTCAAAGAACAATAGTTATTTTCCCAGATCTACTGACCGTGCATCACAGCATCGAAGGAGTGAAAAAAAATTACTGCTGTGAAACCAATATGCCAGCGTCAGCCAGCAAAACTCACACACACTTAGGGCGAGAAGACAGAGGTGAAAGGTCAGCTGACACAGGTGGAGAGGCAAAAGACTGAGAAATGAAAAACAAGTGAAGAAGAGATGAAGAAAAGGACGAGGGAGGACAGGAAAGGAGAAGCAAGGAAGGAATGAGAACGTCTTCCCAAAGACCTGTTCATCCTGCTATGATTAAATGAAACGATGAGTTTAGATTTGTAATAATAATTCTGTACAAATTTCCAAGCAATCATAATGAAATTACACTCAGTAAAAAAACCTGTGCTGAAGAAGTGGGCCCTGTCAGGGATACTGGGCTGATCCTCTCAAAACCTTTTCACTTAGCCTGTCATGAAATCATAAATAAATAAAATAACTCATCCTTCAAAGATCATAGAACAAGACTTCTAGGTCTTACTTATACATATAAAAGTTGTGGCATTTTTGGAGTTTTTCAACTTGCTAAACATCAGTATAACCCATTTACTGTAAGTTTGAATCATATCTATGTAATAACTCCTTATTACATGAGGAGAAACTGAAAAGTTTTTTCTTTTCACTTATTTTTCATTCACAGCTGTATCCTTCAAAATTGACAAATGCAAGGTTTTCAAAAAAATCATTTTAGACCACAGGAAATGTATTAAGTTTGTTTTTCAGATATACAGATTTGCATAAACCTAAACTAAATGCATAGTTGAAAATTGGCAAGACAATTTCTATTTCTTTCCCATGGTTCATCCAGTGGAACTTTTAATGCAGACACCATGTCAAGAATGATTTTTTACTTTTAAATGATAAAAAAAACATGACTTTTCGATTCAGTAATGTATTTTAATTTCAGTGGATTGATATATTTGACCATCAGCTTCAGGATCTGCATGAAGAGTGCTATCGCAGTTTACTGATACATTTCAGTCAACCACTCCGATGAAGTTGAATTGTCTGCTGAATCCCATAAATCTGAACTTATACCCAGTTTTGTTTTGGGCAGAGAATATGTGACAAGCTCTCTGCCTCCTTTTAATCTTTCCACATTGTAGGAAGAGACAGTCTATGACCTGTTGTTCCCTTTCCTCTGCCTGATTCCACAATACATTTGGTTTTGTAGAGCAGAGGTCTGTTTCACAAATCCAGGTTAGCGGATTTAGCCGCTATCCTGGTTTTCCGGATATCCTGGCTGAATTAAGCCAGGCTAGAGAAATGGCTGATAAAGAAACTCAGGATGACATAAGTTTTAGCATGCTCTCCCTAATGAAGGGTGACACTTTACTGATGAATTTCAGGGTGTTTCCACACCTGATAGTCCAGTGGACTCGGTTCGATTGCAGACCAGAACTGCAACATTTGTTACATTTTCAGCTGATTATATTATGACTGAGAGAATTGCTGATGTTTTAATATGTACAATATGTATTCTTCTCCCTGCTGGATGTAAATCTATGAACGGTTTGATTTGTGTCAGTTCATCCAAGATGCAAGAGAGGACTAAGCAAATTTTTATTTTATATTGGTCAATAATTTTATATAAGTGCAGCTGTTAAAATTAGTTTGTAAAAATGTAACAAACTGCTGCTATACTTAATGAGATATTTCATACAACCTGATGAGTGTTAAGAATATCAACACATTCTACAAATAGTCCAGTTTTTGTTGTTTATTGGTTTTAAAGATGACAGCGGCTGCAGTGCGCCACAGCAAAGGGAAAATAAAACTGACAAACAGTCCAAAATAGAGCTAGTGTTAAAACAACGCTAGTTTTCATAATACAGGTCATAATACAGATTTAATTTTTAAACCTTGAACAGGAATATTTTTATCTTATTATAATTGTGTGTCAACATTTTTTTTGTACATATTTAGGTTACATATTCAGTTTTTTGTAATCCACTTTAACTTGTGTGTGTTTGTACAGAAGTCCCATATGTATACAGAAAATGAATAAATAATGTAAACATTGTTTAGCTTGCTTCCTCTGTTATGGTTTTAAGTTGCAGTTCTACCCCACAAGTTTCAGGTCAAGTTAAACAAACTGCACACGCCAGTAATGTTGATTAAAAAACACAAAACAAATAACATCAATATCAAGAACGTTTTATTTTGCCTACTTTATTGTATAAAACTGTTTTAATGTTCAGCTTAAATATTTCCTCCTATTGAAAGGGTTTACCTTATGTAGACCCGTCCTCAGCTCCACCGCCCCCCAGCCCGCCCTGCCTCCCGTGGTCCTGCATAAAAAGTTCAGTCAACTGACGAGCAACAAAAGGAGTAGCTCACAGCCAAACAACACTAACCCCATTATCTACCTGCCTCTCCCCCCTCACAACACGCACAGACCTTTTTGTGAAAAGAGGTGAGAGAAATGCTATCAGCACCTTCTGTGTAATTACAGCGACTCAGGTGACATCTTACACCGACTAAAAAGGCAGAAAGAGTGTGTGTAAGAGTGTGTGTAAGCTGTCATGTTTGTGTGGATTAAAGTCTTTTCACAGGGGAGAAAAGTTAGACAACAAAGGAGGTGAAGGATAAATTTTAGGGAGGAGAAAGAATGAGTCGGCATGTCGACTTTCTGAAGACCCGAACCTGATCCATCCAAGCAGGTGTCTGCGTGTGTGTGCGTGTGTGTGTGTGTGTGTGTGTGTGTGTGTGCATTCATGAGTTGGAATTTTCAAAGATGAGCATGTGGTTGTTGATGGGCACAAGTGTCAGGTTAAGGTGAGTTTCTTTGCTCATATGCTTTTTTTTTTTTCAGAAAGTTATCCTAAAAAGCTCAAGCGTTTTATTGAACATACATCACATTGAGGAATTAGGAGAACATTTTTAAAACTGAAATCCAATTTAGTGTAAAACAAACCTCAGCAATATAAAATAAGTATAAATCAGAATTTATTTCAGGGTGACAGTCGGGAAGCTGACCTGTTTTAAATCTAAATAAATACCAACAAAAAAACAAGAAACAAGCAAAGGAAAATGAAAACAGAGATTACTGTAGACTGTGCTAAACTTTACGGTTTTTATTGACGTAGCCAAGGTTAAAATATAATATCTAGCTGAAGTTTAGATTAGGTTTCATACATAGTTGAACCAGTTATTTAATTCCATTGTATTGAAAATCTGAATCTTGTGGTTGCAGTGGAGCAAATGGTGTCACTCCATGATGCCTATTGTAAGAGGCCTATTTGCTTCTCTCTTCTACATATTCACTTTTTTTTTGTTTTTCTGCAAGTTCAACATATTCATTACCCTGGAGATCATAATGGCTGCAAAGTCCTGCCAACATTCTTCAGGTACAACCTCAGTGACTCTACCTGTCTCTAATTAGAAGAAGTCGTGGAGCTGAATGACTGCAATGCAGTGGTTTTATACATACAGATAATCTTAGAGTGGTTCCTTGTCAGTCACAGGCGCCTGCAGGTTTCTGGGAATCAACCTGCTTTTTCATGGTCCAGATACTAGTGGGGATACTCCATGGACAGGGGTACTCTCCACTACAGGGCAACACAGAGACACACAGGACAAGCATCCATGCACACATACACACACACACGCACACACACGCTTGCACCTAACAGAAATTAAGAGTAACCATTTGACCTGATAGTCATGTTTTAGGGAGTGTGGGAGGAAGCTGGAGTAACCCACGCCTCATGCACAGAGAAGATTGAAACTCCTTGCAGACGGACAGGGCGACAGTCCTACCACTGCCTGGTTCATTTATCAGAACAATCATTTTAAATATATTCATTTCTGAACTATAGGATATTTTGAATTACTCCCATGAGGAAATGTACTATTTTCTAGTCCACTCCATTTTTCTATAAAGTAATTTCTTGGAACAATGATTCTATACAATCAATCAATGAATAAGATAAAGTACAAATCACACCTTATCACACATAACATGTCAACATGAAGCCCTTAACTGAATACAGAATTACACTGTTATGCTAAAGAATGTGTCTGTACCATACAGAGATGTCAAGAACAATAAGTACATGTGTATGTATGTATCCACAAGTATCAAGTTGTCCATGAGTGTGTTTGTGTGATCATTATGTCAACCCTTCCTCCCACATATAGACACATTCACTCATTCACTTTAACCAGTGACTGATGGCTCTGTGTAATGAATGTAAAGGTTGTATTGTTCATTTCAGCAGCATTCACATATTAGTGTCGGGCCCCGGGGTGAGCAAGACGGCTAATGCCAGGCTCAGCTTTCTACCTCCACTTCAAAGACATAGCATGATGACAAAATGAGTTGGGCCTTAGCAGCATATTCATACTGGATCCATACAAAGTAGAAGAAAACAAAAGTTTTTAGGATTATTGAACATAGGTTTATTCCGATGGTTTCAACTCACAAACTATAATAATACTTATTATTGGGTATTTTCTAAATCTAGCAAGCGTAACACAGTCAAGTCCAAATCACAGTGGACGCTAAATGGTAGCACTGTTGCTTTGCAACAAGAAGATCCTGCACACTGCATGCATTTTCTGAATGTATGAACTGACTCAGTCCAATTTTGTAGAACTTCTTTGGAAAGCTTCACTGCAGCTTTGCAGTCAACCACTTAGTGGACTAGTGAAGAATAAGCTGATCTCCACTCTGGATCCTTTGCCAGCTGTTTTTCCGTTTTGAGGAATGTAGCCTCAACTGCTCTCTTGTTGTTAGAGACAGAGGCTGGATCTCTCAGAACTGCCAGTTCAGTTCTGAGAATGGTTACCACATATTTCTCATCCATCTTAATCTCTCTTTCTACAGTCAAAGACGTTTATTTTGCTCCAGGTTGATAATTCCCACAGCATGTTTTCTCTGTGCATGCATGGGTTCTCCCCAGGTACTCCGGCTTCCTCCAAAAGCATTACTGTTAGATTAAAACGTCTGTTTAAATTGCCCTTAGGTTTTCTATCCTGTGTGTCTCTGAGTTGTGCCCTGCCTCTCACCCAATGATTGCTGGATATAAGCACCAGGTCTCCTGTGACCCTCCACAGTGAAGCAGGTAAAAACAATGGAGAAATTGATGGAATCTATAGGACTTTGCAAATGAACAACACAAATCATTTGATTTGCTTCTTTTCTGGGTAAATGGCCACACTGAGTTTTGACATGAACAGAGTGGAACAACACCAGTGGATGACATAATTCAGTTTCCTGCTCCCCTTCCCTACACACCACCCTGCCCCCCCCACCCCACCCAACTCAGGTCCACAAGACTAGCAGCAGCAGCACTTAGCAAACAGCTGGTGGAACTGTGAGTCTGCAGCTTGGAGGAGGACTGCTCACATAAGCCAACACATTTAGAAGCTTGTTTGCTTGTGTGTGTCTGTATAACATTTCTTTTTGCTTTATTGGACAGGGAATGAAAATTCATGTACTATGTCCCCCATTATAGCAGCTTCAGAGCATGTTCAAGATTAGAGCTTTAGTTACTTCAGTGACACTGGTGATGAAATGTATTCTGCTTCCACTCTGCAATCATCTGTTGTAGAAATGAAGAACATTACAGAGAACCTATCATGAAACAGTCATACAACAGAGAGTCTTCAGTCAGAGGCTTCTTCATAGCCGCTGTAATGCTACCAGCTACAGTAGATCCTTTCTTGCCCACAGCCATCAGCATTTACAGCAACTCTTTGAAGAACCTTGAATACAGTCCAACATCCCTGATCTAAAAGTTCTAGTTTAGATGAAGTATTTCTGGATTGGGGCTGCACAGTTGGTAGAGCTGTTGCCTTGCAGCAAGAAGTTTCTGGGTTTGATTCCTGGCCCCGGTCTTTCTGCATGGAGATTGCATGTTCTCCCTGTGCATGTGTGGGCTTTCTCCAGGTTCTCTGGTTTCCTCCCACTGTCGAAAAACATGATTGTCAAGTTAATTAGTCTCTCTAAATTCTCCTTAGGTGTGTGTGTGTGTGCATGGTTGTTTGTCCTGTCTCTGTGTTGCCCTGTGACAGACTGGTGACGTGTCCAGGGTGACCCTGCCTCTCGCCCAAAATGTCTTACTGGAGATCGGCACCAGCAGCCCTCCTGACCCCCCTAGGGACAAGGGTGTACAGAAAATGGATGGATGGTAGTTCTGAATTAAATTGAAAAACACCATGAAAACAAATAAAATGTCTAATTACTAAATGGCTATTCTAAACAGCTCCACAAAAAAAGATTTATTCATGTGGTTTTAGGCAAAATCCATAAACCATTACCTGGTTAAAAATTAAAACATACAAGCCAGCCATGTTTATGAACTAGGTTGCATTTGCCTGTGAATCCAGTTGTTTTAGCGTTAATGGCGGGCTGTTAGTCCCAGTGATTGCTCATGAGTTTTGTGTTTCCCTTGTTGCTATGACTATTGTAATGTTTCCCCCCCCCCATCTTCCATTTTGCCACCTGTTTTAAAATGCTCTTTCCATTTTCTGAGGAAAAGCCAGAGATATTGCGTTGTCTAGTTGTTTTGGAGAGTTTTCCACACCCTGAAAGGATGGAAAAGGCCCTGGCATTTCCAACAACCTTTCTTCTCCTCTTATTTATTCCTGTTTATTTATTTCCGTCACACCGCTCCCGAAGTAAAAACATTCTGCTGCACATATGCAAATCCACTTTGCTCCACGTCAAGACGTGACATTTCTGAAATGCGAAATAAATTGATATGGCCCAATTAGATTGAAGGTGCCGTTGGCTCACCACCCCATCCCACCCTCTGCCTCTCGCCTCATTGCAAATTGCTTTACATTTGCCTGCTCTCATCCGGAGCTCTTAATTATATGGTGTTGTGTGGTGGCTTTTTGCTGTAACAGTGAGGAGCTGCAGACAGCTGCTATGTGGCAGTTAGCCGCCACAGCTAGGATGCAGCTAAAAGCTTATCCCGGCAGGGGAGAGGAGTGGAGCTGGAGGAGAGGGAGCAGGCCAAGCCAGGGCTTGAACAAAGAAGAAACCTTCAGGCTGCTTGATGGAGAACTAGGAGGTGCTTTGTAAGAAAAGAACATACAAGAGGAGTTGGGCAGTGTGTGTTTTATCGTCTGCAAATATATCCTAGTGAAAAATCAAATTCAGAGACAATGGTAGAAAGGAAACAGCTCCTGACTCCGGACTACACAGTTTTTGTTTACAAAAAGAAGTGAAAAATGTAGCAATAAAAAAATAATAATTTATGTAAAAAATAAGTGAAGTTGGCTGCTAAGCATCTTTATTTAAGTTACTCATTGAAGTTAATAAAATAATGAACCATAGGAGACATGTTAATTTCCAAATATTTTTAAATAAGTCTTCAGTCAGTAAAAAAATGAAGCACTGAAGACTGAGCCTGTGACAGTAGTACTGTAAAAAGATCCATGATTAGTTACAAAACTTTATTTGAGAAATACTTAATCTAGATATGAAAACAGTAGAATAAAAATACTGTAGGGTGTTAGGTTTTTATAAGTTTAAATAAAATGTTGTCTCACATTTTATGTTGTCTCAAATTCTTCCAGTGGCGATCCTTGTAAATGGGAGAAAGCCCAGACTGCTTGTGAAGGGAGATGCTAATCGACAACAGGAGGCAATAGCCAGGCTAGATCCATGTTGACTTTGTGTGCTTTTCTTCAACAGGGGCAGGGATGCTGCTGACAGCATGAGGGAGCTACGTTTCATAGAGTGTGTAAACACTCCCAAATACTTCTAGCAGGACAAAGTCAAAATCCAGACCTGAATTCAATTGAGAAACTGTGGAAAAACTTCAGAGCTGATGTTCACAGAGGCTATTGATCCAATGTGACTGAGCTTCAGCTGTTTTGCAAATAATAATAATGGTAAAATCTGAGTCTCTCATCAGCAAAACTGGTTGAGATGCAGTGCATCTGGAAAGTGCTTCATGTCTTTTGCAACCTCATTCCAAATTGCAATTTTATTTCTTAAAATTTATACCATAATCTAAAATTTTTCTGACTTAACTATATAACTTACAATTATGTAAGTTATTTCATATCTCCCATGGAGATATGAAATGGTTTCACCAAATATAGAAATGATCTGAGGCCATCAGGCAGTGAGCCTATGGTAGGATTACACAATGTTATTAATTTAAAGGGATCAAATAATAATCAGCATATTGGTAAAAATGGAAGAAATGTAACTCTTGGGCTGAGGGAACAGTTCACAGGGTTGAACATAAAGAATATAATCATTTTAAGTGTCAGTTAGCGTTATTATATGTTAGTCCTTAGTTGTTGAAAGTGGAGAGCTAAAAGTGCCCTTATATTTTATTGTAATATAAAACTTATTGCAGGAGCTAACAGTTTTTTTTATAAAGTTCTCTTGGTTGTTGTTTTTTGTCAGACAAGTTTTACAGTTGATCTAGTGGATAATTAACCAGCAGAGCTACTTATTCACTCAGAGTTGCATAGTGTAAGCCAGATTCCAGCAGTTGCTACAACATAGTTAGAGGAAAGATCCTAACAGCGAACACTGTGCAGCTAATAATGAACTGAGCAGTAATTCCCATCAGTTTATGATATTTCATTGTCAGAAAACTCTAAACTGAACATTTAGTAGCATTGTTTTTAGAATTCAACTTCATTTGACCATGAAACCTTATGTTGTTGGAATTACAGTCAGTAATACTTATTAATTATTTCCTGCTGTTAGACACTAAATGAATATGGCTTTGAACAGCAGAATTTTCTTAAACCTCAGAGTGATTCATCTAACCAGCGCTGGATTCATTTCCAGCTCTGGAGTTCCAGATCTCAGACTGGCCCAATTTAGATAAGAACCTATTATTACCAAAATCATGTAATTATATTCTTACATATAAGAATATATTTACATACAAGAATATAAGTGTGCAGTGCAGTGCACACTGCAGAACAGTGAACTACAATAGCGCAGTGTTTTGCAAAGCCTTGTTATCCACTGTATCTTTCTAAAATATTTCCCTTTCAATGCAAAGAACAGTTGCTTCACAATGATGTACATTTATTGTTGCGAAGAACAATATTCTTCACAACACATCACTTTCAACAATGTCACAATCTATACTTTGTTCAAATAAATGTTCAGAGATATATATAAAAATATTACATTTCAATATTTTCTGTACTTTCTTATATTCTAGTCATCTCCTTTTTCCTCTGAAAGGAAATGGTTTCGCCATAGATTTCACACACATGAAAACTTGAGCTAAAGAGCAAATTTCCAACACTAATTCTTTACAAAAGCAGAATGCCTGTTTAATATCAAATATCAAGCAGAATAGTTTTCATAGACATGTGATCCTTATGATTAAAGATTTAAGGAAGTATTAGGTCGTTCTGTGCAAGTTTGTTCTTCACAGTGTTACATAACTTTCTAATGGTCCTATTGTCTTTTTTCCCTCTGCATAAGAGTAGTTTTAAAGAAACATAGCCTACCCTGAAACATTAACATACACCTGGTCTCTGTGACTTTAATGCAGAGTTGAAAAGACATGAGAATTCTGACACTAAATCACATTTTTAAAATGATCATAATTCAGCAGAAATCTTACATTTTTACAAAGGTCTGTTGTAATGAATTGGTTTATTTAACATCTCAGGGCACTTTTCATAAAAATCAGTGCTACACTACAGGCCTACACATTAAATTAATTAGTATAATATTCACTCAATAAGTAATCCTACCTCCACTCTGGACATGTGACTCATGGCTGCTGCTTGGTGATGTATTTTTTTCTGACTGAGGGTCAATAAGACAAAGAGGTCCAGCTATGCGACATCACATCATAAAAATATAAAATGACATGACACAATGCCACACAATTCACTTACCTGATTTAACAGGTCAGATGTAACTAACTGCAAACTTGTTTTTGAGAAAAAGTTGTCAATTTTTGTACATTCAGCTGCATCTTTTTCTTACTCTTTCTACATTCCATGTCTTCAAAAACCAAAACAAAAAACTGAGAGCTTCAGGTGGAGGCGGACATGGTTTAGGCACACTGGTTATGGCAGGCAGTTGGATAACCCATCAGTTACGTGGTGGGAAATAAAAGCGGGGGAGAAACCAGGCCTGAGGTCAGACCTGCCCACCGGACAAAGTCCCAGTCCTCCTGCTGAACCAATCTGGATCTAATTCTAACCTTTAAAATTTTGCTCTACCTTCTAACAAATATTATTATATTTTGCAAGCACAACTTGCCTTGTTGTTTTCCGTTGCAGCTGTCTGGTGTGACTGTCTTTAATAAAGATGTGTTTCTAGGGTGACATGATGAACCGCACCTGGATGACAGCACAACTGTGCAGTCAGGAGCTCCGTTGTTTGTCGAACCTCTCACTGGACACTGGTGGCTCTTACAAACGGACAGCAGCAGGAGAAGTTTATTTCCTTTGTGGTTTTGGAGGAAGGTGCAGAAGATCTCTGTGGAGTGACAACCTGTGACAGAGAGGTCATGAGGTCAAATACCTGGTAGGTAAGCATGAGAACTCAGTGAACTCTGTTCTGTAGAAACCACAGACAGAGTTCTAAACTAAAATGTTTTAGTTCTATGTTTTGAATAACTTGAGGCTCATGGAAGTCAACTTGATGTATTATCATTTTTCTTTGGTTCTATATTTGAAAAGAGAATCAAAAAAGAGACAAAAGAGTTGACATTTTTCACTGCACAAAGAAATTGGATTTATTTGTTTTGTTTCATTTTCTTAACCAAAATAATCAAAACCCCAAGGATCACTGCCTTTTTCTACTCTTCTTTTTTCTAGTTTTATATATTTCAATCTTTTTAAAGCACTCACTGAGACACACATCTTATTTCCCAGACAGATCTGTTTTAGACAAATTGTCAAAAACAATTAATGTAAAACAGACGACATTCTCTGGGCTTTAGTGTGATAACAACTGAAGTAAAAAAAAGCATAAGTGAAATTAATATTATTTCTGACTCTAATTTTAAGTCCAAGTTATCATTAGAAAACAAAATTTTATAAATTAATTGGATATTTTTTGTTGTATAAATTAACTTTATGAGTCATAAACAATTAAACATTTAACTTCCAGTTTTAACAGTTAATAGAGCATCACTTTGTAAAACTAAAGTTATTGCTTCTTTTTTATGAAAAGGCAGAAGGGCAAAATGATGAAAAGTTGCTTATTTTATTATTAATACAAGTTAGTATAGTATAACACAAAAATAGTAAATAAAACAAAATACTGTATTCATCGATGATGTTTCTTTCCTTTCTTTCTTTATCTGAAATTCTGTCACCTGTGTTTTTATTTTGTCATTCAGATCTAAAGCAGAAAATGTATGTTGACATTTAAAGAGGGGTATAATGTAAAATAATTTTTTTTGAGCATTTTTTTTATGTTATGTTACTTACTCATCAAAACATACCTGGAGTGTTGCTTTGACTCTTTCATGTATCTTGAATCTCCAACCGTTCATGGTTGCCTAAATGTTTGCTCTCAGGAAGCTTAGCTGTCTTCAGCCGAGCTTCCTCTTCACAGATCAGCCCTCCCCCAACACACATCCACTCAGCTCCTCCAGACTAGCGGCAGCAGCAATCAGCAAACACCTGGTGGAGCTGCATGTCTGCTGAGCTCATCATATAAACTACATCTCAGTCCAACGGTTGTAATCAGCAGAGCATTGTTGTGATGACGTGCTGAAGGTGGCGTGTTGGACAGAGCAGGAGCTTCTTAAAGAGAAAGAGTCCCAATTTTCAGGCATCAAATTATAAAGGCAAATTTCTTTTAAGTCATATTTGATATATGCAGCATTTTTATAACAAGTTACTTGATTGGGCTACACAATGACACTACATGCTTGAAAAATACATAATAGTATAATAGTAATTTACTAGATTCACTCCTTTCTTTTGCTTGATTTGCCACTCCCACTGCATGATAGTGTAGTGTATAAACACCATCCTGTTCTGGATAAAACCTGTTGATACCTTGCAAACTCACAAGATTGTGGGTAAAAAAAGAGAGCTTAAATAACTAGCTCTGAAAAGATAAAACTACTAAAAAATGTAAAACAGGGATGCAGCACTGCTGGAAAAGTCTGATGGGGGAACCTTCACAAATTTTACGGCAAGTAGTGAACTGGGTTCCAAGAAGTGAATTAAACACACTATGCACCACTATTTAATACACTCAACTCACACCTGGTCAACTTTGGATGGGTCGTGGTGTGGTGGATCCATCAGCGGGGAAGGTTTGATGGTACATATCTGGTACCTATTCATTGGGCAAGAGGTGGGGTATACACTGGACACGCAGGACAAACAACAAAGTTATATAGTTGGACAGAGGAGTAACCATAGGAACCTGCAGAACATGTGATGCATAAATGCTTTTTGTTGGCTTTAATGTTTCAAAGTCAAAACAGTTGTTGCAATCTGTGAAAATATCCACCATCCTTAAACGCTTTTGGACTGTATGTCCTCTGTCAAACAGACAAGAAGAACAAATTAATTAAACAATTATTAAAAAAAAAAAACACAAGTAGCAAAAAAATCAGTTTACCTTAAGTCAAACTCCTTCTTGTTTGTATTTTGTGGCCTTACAGTGCTATTATAGCAAAATTATTATATTGCTATTATTTCAGATGAACTTGTTAAAAGAGAGGAAGTTTCTAATTGTTTTTTCAGCAGTTGATGTTTTCCATCTTCTCATTTAATAAAATGTACAGGTCAGCCATTATGTTCCCTGCCTGGATCTGTAAACCAAAAGGAAACATTAACAATAAATGGATGTTTTAAAATTCTTAAATAGACCAATTAGTCAAGATAATTTTTTTGACTATTTGTCTGTATTGTATTGATTATGTTTACAAATATATAATCAGTCCTATTAAATAAAAGATGACTATTGGAAATCATCCCCAGAGATCTGTTAATCAGGCTGCTTGATGCCAGAGACAGGTGGCCCTGGTATTACAGGTTGGTGCTCTACAACCATGAGTCGTCATAGTGACCCGACCTCAGGGAGTGACTGTGCTCTAATAGAAAAAAACAGCTTGTTGATGTACAGGCATGCAGATATCTTCTCCATATTCATATTTTTTTTAGTTGTTGACAGATACATTGTCTGGCCGATCTCTGTTTTTTTTTATTCTTGTATGTGTGGAGCTGTGCTCCTGGAGCAGATCACCAGCAGAGGGTCTGAACATTGCAGTGACCTCCTCAACTCGCTTCACATTTTCTCCACATTGAGCTCCAGGTTGCTATCTCTGCTTCAGACCGCCTGCGGTTTGATCTTCTCTCTGTACGCTGATTCAGCATTCCTAGTGATGTCTTCCACTACTACTGCATCATGTGAAAATTTAACAATCAGGTTTCCCTGATTGCAGACTGAACACACAGCCTCATGGAGACCCAGTCCTCAGCATGGTCTCTCAGTCAGGACGTTTAGAATCCAGAGACAAGTGGCAGCTTTCAGGCCAAGCAGGAGTTTTCCTTTTAGCCTTTTAGCCTCTACTCTCTTGAAAATGATATTATTAAAGGGGAAGTATTATGTGTTTCCAGGCACATAGTGCAATTTAATAGCACAATCAGTTGAGATAGAAAATGTTAACCTCAGATGTTACAGAATGTATATATAATATATATATAATAAAAGAACATTTGCAGTGTAATTTGACGCCTTAAAATTAGGCCTCTGTCTCTTTAAAATCCTCCTGCTATTTCTGAAACTCATCAGAGCATTGCTCTTAACAACAGTTTTACCAGTGTTGCATTGAGTAGTAGCTCGTATAACGACCCCAGCAGGTGCGCGGTTCCACCAGGTGTTGGCTAATTGGTGCTGGCTAGTCTGAAGGAGCTGAGTGGTGAAGTCATGGGAGAGGGCTGCTCCGTGAGGCGGAAATATGGAAACTGGAACTCCAAGAAGTAGCTCTGCCTCAGAAGCGGCCCTATGTCCACTCAGGAATGATTGCCATGGGAGACTCAAGGATTTCTCAAACATGCATAAAAGAATCAAAGCAACACTCCAGATATGCTTTTGATCAGTGAATAACATAACAGTGTGTTATAATGTTATTGACATAATACTGCCCCGTTAAATGTGGCGACACTGCAGGACTTAACAGAAAAATTAAATGTTTTCAAAGCTTGTAAAACCAAATCTGAATTATGAGTGTTTAAATAATTAGATCTCTTGAGGCAGCAAAAATCGACAGTAGCCGGAGCGTCTGTAGGTAAGTTAGGATTGGTATTCTCTGGTGAAAACATCACAACAGATTCTGATGTAGATTCTGATGAACTTTCATTCCATCTTTTAGACTTTACCACTGAGAAATGAGCGACTCCTTCTCCAGCAGGATGAGGCTCAGTGAGCCGCCGTCTGCCTTGGTCTGCATGTGGTTTTTATAACAGCTCAGATTGATTCCAGTAGATCTTTAATGATTAATTCTCATCATACAGTTCAAATGTAGTGCTCTACAAAAAAGGTCAAGCTTTCTTATGTGTGAAAAAGAACAACCCAAAAAATATGTTTTATTGTAGATGCACAAAATATAACCAGAGGAGGGTAAACCTGATGAGGTCATATGAATTAAAAGGGGGAAAAAAGAACCATATGAATTAATGTAACAGCACTCCAAATGACCTGTTGCATGACACGCATTCTTAAAGATGAGTTTATAGAAGGGTATATTTTATCTGATTACATAACAATTTATAAAGAAAAAGTATTTTTGAAAAAATAAACATTTAAACCAAGAAAATTCTGGTATATGTTGAATACAGGTATGAATATATTGCGTGAAACAGAACAAGTGAGGTACAAAGTTTTGTATTAAATTTACACATCTGAGAAGTTGGTAAAACTTTTATGAATTATTTAGTGGTTCTAATGGCACTGGAGCAACAAAACAAAAAAATATATCTTGGCTTCAGACTTGGTCGCTACCTGAGCTCATATTGATGTTGAAGATGAACCAAAGATTAGTGAAGTGTGAGAATCAGCAAATAAGCGTGCAAAATCAAATGACAACAAGAGAAACATGGACATCAGACAGAACACAACACACACATTCACGGCCCGCTCGTTGTTTGTGTCGGTCATGTTGAGAGAAAATAGCTGTATTGATTTTCCTGATTTCCTGTGGTTGACAGCAGTTGCAACACACACACACACATGCGCGCTCTTCTATAGGCAACATTCATATCCACAAATTATACATTGCACACATATACACACAAACACAACTCCATCTCCACTTGCTGCTGACAGCTGATTGGTGGATTAGACGAGGTGACTAAAAGCAGCAAGGTAATCTTCTCTCATTATTTCAATTACTAGGCTAAATGCAGCAATCAGCTGCATAATGATGGCTGCTGGGTGAGAGACGGAGAGAGGCAGAGGGAGAGAGAGCAGAAGGGGAGATGTGAAGGGGAGAGGTGGCAGGAGACTGAAATGGACTGAAAATGGGAATGATATTTGTGTTGATAGTGGAGAAACACAGATATTTGGAGAAAAGAAACACCTTGATGAAACTATCGGTGGAAGCACCTCGGTAACCGTCGCTGTGTTCTGGGGTTAGATGGGGTAACAGTGAAGGGTGGGGGTTCACTGACACTATTTAATGAGTGAGCTTCTAATCATAGGAGTCATAAGGAGGTAAGGGGCAGCACTCAGCTCAAAAAACTATGAGATCAGCTTTTAAAGATGAACCTCTCATTGAGCTCATGGGATAGAAAGAGTAAAATGTTCTGGCTAGGCTTTACAAAACTTTTTTAACTCCTTCTCCAGGCACATAGTGCAAATTTATAGTACAATCAGTTGAGATAGAAAATGTTAATCTCAGTTGTTAAAGAATATTATATATACATATATGTAATGTGACATATAACAACATAAAAAGCCTTGGTTATGGTGACAGAGGCAGTTATTACAGGCTATTAGCAATGCATTACCAACATATTAGGGGTAGCAAGGTTGCCTAAGTATATATGAATAAATTGTAAAAAAAAAAAAAAAAAAAAGTTTATATTCATTCTTAAGTGCTTATGAATACAATAAATAAAAATACTTTGCAAATGCTGTAAAAAATTAAATAAATTGGCCTGGCAGTAGAAAAAAAGTTTGACTACTTAAGGAAAAAATAACAGAATGTAGGCATCCGGTTCAATCTGACTTCAATTAAACAACTTTTCAGTTGTGTTCCCAGCAATGTGCACAGTGGACCCCCGGTATGCGAGATCACAGTCGCCCACAATTAGCTAAAATCAGTAAATACTTTACAATAATACATCATTCACACCCTATTTTAGTAGTTTTGAAAGGGGTGCAGAAGAGGAAGACCACTGACTATGACTACCCATATGAGCGGAGAGAAGGTGTAATAACTAATACGAGGAAATTTATGGGAAAATACTAATACGGGAGCAGGCTGGGAAACAGGGGTACTGTATGGTAGTTTCCCAGAGACTTTTTTTAAAAGTTTTTTTTGGCTCTAGTGGCCTTTATTTGAAAGTGTTAAGAGAGGAAAGTAGGTAAAGAGAGAGAGGGAAGACATGCAACAAAGGTCACAGGCCGGGAATCAAACCTGCAACAGCCACGTCGAAGACTATGTGGGTTGTGCTTAACCCCTGAACCACAACAGCACCCCCAAAACAGGAGACTTGACAGGTATGCAGAACACTGCAGCCTCTTGCAGTTTCAGACCTTCATGGCTGGAGGCACAACAGTGGTGAAGAGAGAGCAAAGTCAACATTTTTGAAATCTGATTTACTCAGACAATATATTATGCTCAACATAGAAAGTAAATCAGAACATTCCTTTAACTTTCTGGCATATTCAGTGACTCTTAATTCAATTCCCTGGCCTGGTCAGTGACAACTCAGAAAACACTTGAGAAGAAACACCAACTTAGAAACAAAACAAAATAAAAATAAACTGTGCTGATGACAGTAATAGTTGCTTACCTTCTGCAAAGTATTATCGTTGGTTTAATATTTTGCTTCTACAAAGATATAGAATAATACTGTGACGTTTTCTGACTGCAGTTCGATTTTATTTACATTTGCAGCATTTTAAAAGTGGCTCATGTAGCAGCTGACTGGAGATTTCACAAAAGGAACGGAGAAGAGAAAGATTTTCTGAAAATGGTTCAAGTTGCTGTTTAGGAATTACTAAGTAACCCTTTGGTGACATTTGATGGCAAAATATACAATATATCTAAATATAGATAGCCCAGAGTATAGTTTGACCTGAATCCATTATTAAAACAGCACAAAGTCTGTGGGTGTGTCCAAATGCAGAGGAAGTATTTATGTATGTAGTCACAATTATGTGTCAAAGGTTGTTGAAATTAGGTTTCAACCTGTTGTTTTTAAAAAAGGACAACAATAACATATTGTACTTTATTTAGTTTCCATTGTTCATTAATTTAAACATTGAATCCACATTATGCCATCACACATCAAGCAGATGAATGCATGTGACATGTTTTCAGCAGTGGTAAGAACCACTGACTGTGGTCCACAGTAACTAAAAATAAACAATGAAATGAAACAATCACACTTAAATTATGAACATGGACAAGAATCGCTCACCCTTTTGAGCTTAACCAAGTGTCTCAAGGTTTTGATCTTGAGCTGGAGACTGAATCTATCTGTGCTCTGCTGCTGCACTGTAGACTGGAATTACAACTGGGACTTGAGCTGAAGTTTTGAAATCAGGGAACTTTTCTCCAGTTGGAGTGATCAAAATGTGACAAGACTCTCTGTACAAGGGGCAAAGAGGTAATCTCACAGCATGTTCTCCTGTACCAGATGCGCTCCAAAGCGTCCTGTCCATAACTCGTCAATGGACTGTCAGCTCCGGGATAGTGAGATTTATGTAGTTCAGTGTTCAGGTTAGAGATGATACTCAGATGGGACTTGTTTGATTCAATGATTTAGTCATCTCCTCAATTTACTCTGAGGGTATCTCTGAAAATGTCTGCATCAAGTGGAATTATAATTCTTCAAAAATATGGATGGCCTTTAGATACATAAAAAAAAAAAAACCTTGCTAACAGGAAAAGTTTTTGTTTGATATTGTCACCCTCCACCTGTGTTCTAAAAGCTCTGCCTGATTTTCTCAGTTTGATCTGTTGTCTTGGGAGTCATTGGAGACATTTTTCTGAGTTGCAAGTGGGAAGCATGAGGGATATGAACAAACTTCTTGAATGGTAGAGGAGTTTATTTTGGTGTCCTAAACATGAGTTGGATTGGGGTGACAAATTTAAGCAAGATATTTATAGACAAATTGGGACAACCTGTAGCAGAAAATCACATATCAATACTGTGTATTGTATGGAGTCACTAAGTATTTAGGATTGTGATTAATGAAAATAGGTTAGCCCCAATGGTTGGTTCAATTTCCCTATAGGTGTAAGATGCATGAGATAAGGAGGTCAGCCACACTGAAAGGGTTTAATGTGAAGATATGCTTTCTGAATGACTAGGGAAACTTATTAGCTAATTGTCTCCCTATAGGCAGAGGCTTAGAGGGATTAGAGAATGCATACCTTTATGTGGTGACCATAATGGTCTCAGGCAAGCAGCAGAAAATGAATGGTACAGCCTTCCACCTCCCATTTGTGCTGAATGGGGACAATAACACTGAAAAATAAATGAAGAAGCAAGTAAGGAGACTTCTGTAAGTTGCCAAGCACAACTAGGCATAATAAAGGGATGTGTCCAGATTCATGGGCTTTCTTGAGAGGTTGCATCTCTTGGTGATGAGTGACATCCACATGGACAACTTCATGTGAGCATTAAAGGGAGTGCAAAGACTAGATAGAAGCTTTCTCAAAAGCTTCTATCTAGTTGTTGGGTAAAAAAGCAAAGCAGGAGAAATAACATGTTGAAAACGACAGTCTGGAGAGCAGATCTTATTAGATGAACGAGAGACACAAATCATAAAATCTGGGGAGTTTATCAGTAGACTGTAATATCAAGGAACAACACATGTGGAGCTTCAGATGCAAGAAAATACAAATAATTTCTCAGTAGACTTTCCACCTTTCACTGAGTGTGTGCTACAAAAAAGCAATGGCTAAACCTTTTTTTTTTCAATATGTTGCAGATCACTAACTGATGAGGAAAGGTGCAAACAGAAGGTTTCTCACCTGAGAAAGACGCATGCATTGACTCACATGGCGACCAGTCAATACATTTCTTTAATTATGACTTGTTTGTTGGTTCTGATGAATGGAAACATTGAAGCATTCAATGGAAGCCTTTGGATATTGACACTGCCTTCCATCCACAGTTATTGGAGGTTGAACAGCAACATACATATTTTGAGTTTCAGTAGACTGGTTTTCGTTAAATAATATGATGTTTCTGAAATAGGATTCAAAAGAGTTAACAATTTTAGGGGCCCTTCTACCAAAAATAAGTTGAGGCAGCTTGTTATGACTCCTGCAGAGGTGTGCTGAAATGAAATCAATGTTAGGACCATTTGTACAGGTTTCTTGTTGTCGTTGTTGTTTTATAGAAGATGATTTGAATTACTTGGGAATTATTGCATGTAGTTTTAATTTATTTAACATATCTGCATGCTTCACCATGTAGGAATTGGGGTTTCACTCATCTTAAGCACCAGGATTTTAGTCTATCACTGTAAACGGATGCTACTGTTACCACTGACCTCTCTTTTCTGCTCAAACAGCATTACTGTTAAAAAGTTTTAACCCATCATTTGACCTTCATGTCTGACTCATATTTGTCACCATTTTCTCTGGCCTTGCCTCCCACCAGGCCCAGCTCAGGCTGATGATTGGCAGGGTGGACAGATGCTGCTCTAGAAACAGGTAACCTGATCTACAGAGCCCATCTGGTCAAAGCTCTGTTGAGTTCACACTTTATACACACACACATGCACACACTCAAATGACTCACTTTCACACTCTGTGAAAGACATAAAAAAATAAAAAACAAACATTTACACTTGAACACAGATAAATATGAAGCTGCATTAAATAAATATGGACAGGAAACACTGTCACTCACAGTACACACAAGTGTGTTTGTTCTCGATGTCACTTGGTTCGCATTGATGTGAATGTCACATGTGAAGGTCTTCCGACAACTAAATAAGATTTGCAGTGTATTGTTGTACTTCATGTACTGTACTACACTACATTATGCTGAGAGATTTAAAACCTCCAGGTGTGGAATGCAATTACAGCAGAAATTAAACAGATGTCATTCCAAAGTGATCATGGAGAAAATCACTAAATTTTCTAAGATGAACTTGTACATTGTGTTCCCTGTTCTAAATACAAATTATATTTTATTTTCAAAGTTGTGCAAATGCAGCTAAATCTTAAATTTGTTCATTTTAATTCTTTGCTCTTTGTCCATACAGTGGCTCCGTGGTCGTTGCAGGTGTTAGGGATCAAAACTGCCAGCAAAAAGCATTTAAAGCTGCCTGCTTAAATAGTTTTAACCTAAATACACACTAACAACATGCCCTCAGAACAACAGCAGAAGGACACATAGCCAATCAGCAGCAAGGAAAATGAGTGGTGCTCCTGGATTGGCTGCTTTTGCAAATGGCAGCAAATGTTGTAAAGTAACATTACCTTTACAGTATGTATCTCAGCTTCTCAAGCTGCATTTTCTTCCAAAACTTCAGACACATACAATTTTGAAAATCAATTTTCTGTGAATAATTGGAGTTATGTTCCAAGGAGAAATCAGCAAAAAAGGAGAGGGAAAAACTGAGCCATGATTTGGTTGGAGTCAACTATAATACAGAAAAAAATAGTTTTTCCTTAAGCATTTTTGCCAAAGTCTTAAAATTTAAATTTGGTGCTCATGATGTAGTTTGAGATGACACTTCGGTTTTAAGTTGGATTCTATGAGAAATCTGGAAAAGCTGCAAAGAGTTCTTCAGAACACTTTGGGTTTATGAATGCTCTACACACAGGAGATGTCCACTAAAATACTATCATTACAGTGTGTTAAATGTTAAAACAGGAAAGGCATTTAAACTAATTTTGATGTTATTCACTGAAAGTTTTTTTTTTAACAGAACACTACTACACTATATTCTTTATGATCTACAGCAGCACTATCAGAGATGTGAGGATCAGGTTTTTTCCTGCCGATTCCGATCTGTTCTGACTGAGTGGAGTAATTATGCAGAACAGGGAGGAGGCAGAGGAGATCGATTATTTTTTCAGAGATCATCTGTCTCATATTAGGACAGCGAAAGTTTTAATACGTATGTAAAATTAATTTTTTAAGTTGGATGCTCCAGCTTTAAGGAGGAGGGATTGCTGCAAACCTAATGATTTTACACAAGATGGGCATTCTCAGCCAGATAATTTATTGTCAATTCAAAGGATTTGAAAGGCTTCATTGCATGGAAACAAAATGAACTGTCAATGTGTGAAGAAAAATAACATGAGAAATTAATGTCTTACCAGTTGATTTAGATCTAAAAAAACCATAAGACATTGAAAAGATAATATAGAAGTAAGCGCTGAAAGCACAGCATAATGCATATTTGAAGTATTCAGCAGCCAAAACATAATGTGCAAAGTAGTGATGTGCAAAATACATCAGCAAATATCAATTGATTGGAACTATATCAACCATTCCTGTAGAAAGCAGGCAAGAGAAGTTTACAACCCCAAAGGAAGAGGGGCAGAAACAGTGGGGCAAGCCTTCAAGATGGTGGCAAGGTGGTGTAGCTATGGACACTGTTTGCTCCTTCAGAAATCCACCATCATCTCCTTCGTCACCTCAGCAATGTTAGATGTTGCTCCTGCTCTCTTTATTTAGATTACTTGTTACTGATGATGCATCCTGTTTTGCCATCTTACGACAGCTCACATTTTTTTTTTGGAAAAGCATATTAACAGGATGAAGAGGAGGGGGCTCAGCACACAGCCATGGGGGGCGCCAGTGCTGGTAGTGCTGGAAGAGGAGAGCTCATGAATTCTAATTGTTGTTTTGGAAATCTTTACTTTCTGCATTGAAAACAGAAGTGTACTAAAAACTTCTGGCTTTTTGGGCAGCAAGAGGAAGTCTGATATGGGATGAAAGTATATTCATGAATTTGTTTTAAAACTTTTTTTTTTAACTTACGTCCAAGAACCAGGTAAAATCATATAAAAATTAGCTCTTGCTGTTTCAGGTGGAAAAGCCCTTTTTGTTGCAGCGCCCCCTTCAGCAGGTGCCACACTCTGCAATCACCAAAAGCCACTTCACTGAAAAGCTCATGACGATCTGAAGCAACTTTATTTCCAAATCTCTGTGGTGCGTGGGGTCAGTTAGATCACTGGAACACAGTGGTGGGAAAGATTCTAAAATGCAGTAATTGTTAAAAATATTTTTTTAATTTGCAAGTTAAAAAAATGCCATGAGAATAACCAAAAAATATATAATAGTCAGATATTTTTGTTCAAATAGCAAAATAATATTTGTCACCCACAGAGCAGTTGCTAAACTTCTTTACCCCTCAGGCATCTATGTATAGATGTACATATATTTTATTATAACATGTATTATAAGTACACACACACAGCATGCTAATGTTGTTTTTTATATATACTAACTCTTACCAACCTTTTTCTAAATGGATTGTGTGCATGTATGTGAGTTTGTTCCATCTTTCCATTTTACACCACTCATATAAGTCTGGGTCAAAGAGGCCACAGTGTGAGCAGAACGTCTAGCCCTCCCTCCCTACTGCCACCGCATCCAAACAGTTTCAGGGGGGCAGAGGCAATCCGCACCAGCCAAGGGACAATTTCTCCAGCATGTCATTACTGTCATACAAATCATCTATTGGATAAATTACGGCATACAATTTTCCAAATCATACTGTCATTGTTCGATTGATCCCCTATCCTCTGAGGCAGCAGTTTTGAGTTTAGCTGAATATATTACTGCATTACTACAAATCACATAACCTGCCCAGAAAACAATACTGAATCAGTCAAATCAATCAGACTTCTAGTGAAATCAAAGGGAAATCTAATATCAAGCTGCATTCTGTTCCAAGTTCAAGGAAGTTTCTTTCAATGACATTTATCATCTATATCATAGAGTCTGTGTCTGTGTTTAGCTTTCCATTGGGCGCAACAACAAGGCAGCAGAAACTCTGTGTCTGAGCTTTCTTTTTGGCCATTAAAAGACAAAACAACAAGAAGGAAGCAACAAAGCCTTTGGACATCATTGTCTCATAATCTTGCAGTCTCTTTGCTGATTTCAGAGTGTGACCTTTAGCAGCCTTTTACAGGTGAAATGCTAATTCCAAGCTAGTAATTACCGGCTCTGTCCTTGCACACAGTCCTTTTAGAGCTATTGGGTAAATGCAATGTTTCCTGACACACACTAAGCCACCACCACAAGCTCACCAGTCAACAGCTAACCAGTGATTACAAACAGCACCTTCTGCTTCACACTAAGGGCTTATCATGTTGTTTAGCCATTTCATTTGCTTCTACGCTGCCCTAGTGCAACACCTAGTCACCCTTTGGTGTGCTGGCATTTCAAAGCAGTAATTATCACAAACTGGTTTGCAAATCCTATTTCCAGGCCAGGAGGTTAGATGAATTATGGGAGAATAAGTCCTGAAAGTCAAGAAAGGGTGTGGCTGGCCAGCGAGCGAGCACTTTGTTTTGGATAATGATAGTTTTGGGCTGCAGGTCACTTTGTCCCAGGCTCACCTTTTAACATTCACTCATTCGTCATCACTCTCAATCACCTCGCTTTTCCTCTTCATCAACCCTTTAGTCTTTCCTCTTCTCTGAACTCTTCTTCCTCTTTGTTTACCACAAACATTTCAAGCAAATATAATAGAGTGTAAATGTGTTGCTAAGCAACAATTATTGAAGAAATAACTATCCGTGACAGAGACTGTGGGTGACTGAAAGTGCTTGTGTGTGTGTTCACATAATAATCAACTCACCTTGCTCTGTTGTCAAAGGCGACCAAGCGTTTGTAGAGGCATCTTCATTGTTTCTTTAAATGTTGATGTGCCAAACTGATAAACTCGTAGCTGAAGACCTGATAAACACAAAAAATAAAAATAGATAAGTCACAAAAAAGAACATAACAAAAGGCAAAAATGAACATTAAAACAATCATACTGTCCTCAAGACATTTCCTTCATAAATGTCTAACTTGACCTTGAAACCCTTTCTTGTTAAATTAAAATCCATCAAAAATATTAGTGATATAACAGTTTAACTGAATGTAGCCTAAGGTTCATAATCTGCTGCTTCAACTTTTACACTGCAGTGCTGTGTAAAAGCTTTGTATTTCAAAAATACAGGTTACCTAATATATCTTAATCCAAAACCTTTTTAGTTTCAAATTGAAAATAAAAGACACGGGTGCAGCATACCAGCTGTTGAAATCACAGTGAAAGGTAAGAAATAAACTGAGGTCTAAAATTGCTGACCGAGAACTGCACTGAACGGTCGTTGATTCTCAAAGCAGCAAATCCAGGAGTGCTGACGAGCCAATGAGAAGGAGGGTTTCATCCTAGTCCGGGTTTGGCATCTCTTACTCCGTGGTGCTGAATGATGCCGCTGACTCCACGGACTTTTACCAGACTGAACTTATTGCATGCCTGATAATTCAACATGAATGGCATCTGATCGCATTTCCATACTGCCTTTTGCATTTGGACCTTTGTTTTCTAGCAAAAACCACATAACCAGAAGTGTGTGACCAGTATCGGAAGTACAATTTAGCAATGATATTGTCTAATGAAAACTTATATAAAGCATAGATTGTTCATCTAAATAACAAATAATTTTTAAGAACATAGAAATATTTTTTAGAATAACTTATATAATCCAATGAACTATCCTATTCAGAAAAATGCTTCAAGGGCAACACAAAGTCCAAAGCCTCCAGTATGTCTGCAAAGCCTCCAGTATGTCTGGACAAGTCTTGTCTATTGCAATCTGCCACTGGAGAACTTTTTAACCACCTTGGAGAAATCTGCCATGCTTTTAAACATAAACAAAATGTTGCAGTCGAAGATTTAAAAAGCAGACTATGCATATGTCACATCCCTCTTTTCATTGCTTCAGCTGCTTTGTGCAAGCCTCAAAAGTTTAGAGAACAATACTAATTAGTTTTAAATATTTAACAAGGCGCTCTTCCATTCACCATCACTGTAATTACTGTTGTTTGATGTGGCGGATGGAGTAAACATGTGGAACGATGTGTTCTGGTCCACTTCAACCAAAGTTGGATGCTGGTGTCCAGGTGGCCGACACAAAATTGTGCATAGCTGCACAGCACTGTACAGCATGGCAGTGTCAGCATACTTAGACCCTTTACAAGACAAAGAGATGACATTGTTTTCTAATTCTACAGAAATACACACTAAATTTAAACAAATTAATCATACTGACGGATTGGATTTAATGATACTGATTTTGATTCAAAATGTAAGACAAGACAGTCCAGTTTAGATTATGATACCAACTGATCAGAGATATTCCATAGCATTGGGTTGTGTCTGCGCAGCAATCCCCCCTCTGAGCAAGATTGTTTTGACAGGAGAGAGGAGCAACTGTCTTTTAACACCCAAGGCAAGACTGCAGTGAACACAGAGGCAAGCTGAGCAAAACAGCCAAGTAAAACTTAACAAAATATAGATTCATCATCATAATAATAAAAAAACTATGCTTGGACAGGTTATTTTGCCAGCTGTGCACAGAGTGGCCCCAGCTACCTTCTTTCTGTAGGGCACCTGAGCAACCCTTTTATAAGAGCTTTATATATTTACCTAAAGTGCTTGTATAAATACTTTAAAACACTGCCAAATCACAGAGGTATCACACTGGGATTCAAATATAGACCTATAGCTCACAGTCAAGAAACACATTTACAGTTTGAGGTTGCCATATGTGATTGATCGTCTCTCTTTATGTGATTCAGTCACTGTAATAGACCCTCAAACCTAAGTCTGGACTAAATACTGAACACTGTGATGAACTGAACACGATCAATACAGCTGATGCATTCTTTTCCTTTAATGATTCAGGAAGACATTTATTAAAGCAAGGGGCAGGAAATCAATACTAACCAGGCTGAAACCACATTAATGCCTCGCCCACATTCAAATGTGTAAGTCTGCATGTGTGCGTGTGTGCATGCATGTGTGTGTGTGTGTGTGTGTGTGTGAAGGCAGCTGCAATATTATATTTATTCAATGGCAGAAACAGTGTTAGAGATCAGTGTTTTGAGAGACTGCAAAAAAGCAAACCAAACAATTCCCTCAAAAACTGATGTTGACATTTTTCAGGCTGTCATTATTCAATGTATTATAAAAGAAAAAAAAACTGGAAAATGATGTGTTGTCACGTTGGGTTTGTGTCGTCTTCAGTAGGGTTTCCATGCATCTACCCAGCTGGTCATGACAAAAATACAAATGTTCTGAGGCAGCTCTCACTGGAAGTTTCCTCCTATTAAAGTAACATGTTCCTTCTGCTTCTCATCATGCTCAGGGCAGGAGACTTAAGTTAAGTGGATGTGATTCAAAAGACTTTTTTCCATTACTGAGGCTAAATTTAAATTCAGTTCAATTCATAAATCCATCCATTAATGTATTTTTACACTCTTATTCCTATTGGAATAAGAGTGTAAATGTCATATTACATTTACTCTTAGTGTCACCTGTCCCTTAGGGTCACCTGCCAAAGGGACAGGTGACCCTTAGGCAGGTGACTTTACCTAAGGGTCACCCTGGACAGGTCGCCAGTCCATCATAGGATATATATATGATAAAGGATAAATAGATCAATTCATAAATTATCCAAAAGAAAAATGAAATGTTCTATCTCATATAGAACACAAAGTTCTTCAAAGAGTACTTGTAGAGGGGATGGCTGTGGGCGTCGTCTCACTCCCCCCCCCCCTCTCTCTCTCTCTTTCTCTCTGAGAGAGAAAGAGAGAGAGAGAGTGTTTGTAGTTTGTAGCCCGCCCCCCCTATAATGAAAAATGGCTTTAAGTGAAGCGCTCAAGAAATATGGAAAAAAGGTGGAGGGAAGATAAGAAAGGAAAGAGTTTATATTAAATGCAAAAGTCACTGTTAGTTAAAAATATTAGTGAGAGAAACAGAAGGGAAGAAATGATAAGATTATTATTTTGCCTCCCAATTAGACATAAATGTCATTTAAATAGGTATGAATTCCTTAAGGGGTGTGAACATAAAAACTTTCTTTAGGAATTCAACCAAAACAAACAAACAAACAAACAAACAAACAAAAAAAACAGATTGTCGGAGATTCAGTCTTCCTGCTGATGGCAGGTTGTTGTGATCAGTTCAGATGGTGAAGGTCTGTTCCTTGTCTCTATCATACATTTCTGTAGGTCACCATGTCTCCCTGTGACACTATTTGTGCTGCCTACCAAGTACTCAACAAAGTCAATTCTAGGATTTTGCTATGACTTTTATGTTTCATGTTGACTAGTAATCGTCACTTATTGCATGCGATCAAATGGCTTCTCTCAAAAGAGTGGAAGGCAAGGAGCAGGATGGGGCTTGGTAAACAGCTAGAAACATATCAACAGTGTGAAATGCTTTTACTACAAGATGGATCTTCTGACATCAAAAACTGTCACATGAAAAATCCTCTGTTCTACAGTACACAGAAAGTATGACACTTTGCACATTTCTAAAGGCATCTGCTAGTGCTACCTGCAGAACAACTAAAATCCTGTGCTAGCATTCAGTTAGCTCCTTCACCAAATGTGTCGCATTTCACCAGTTTACTGGTGTATTTATTATTTCATTGTCAAAGACGTGGTTAGCTGCTGCCAGTGGAGAAGGCGTCAGAGACTTGCATTTATTTAACATGGCTAAATTGTCTCATCCTACATCTCTCTGTAGGGTGTGTGTGTGTGTAGAGTGTGTCACTAACAAACGATCTGTGTACATCCTCTTCCACAGACCCGCATGTTACAGAAACCACTCACTACGTCACCGACTCATGGGAGGTAAAGGACCAGGAGGCTGTTTATGCATACTGCTGTTGAGATAGCAGATATTCTTTCTGACGTAGGGCCATGAATGAGGAATAAATATTTTTGTGTAGTTCATGATAATGCTAGCAACAGTAATTTAGCCATGGAGCTTTGTAAAATGTTTCCAAACTATCTGGGTTGTCCTGTGGGACACTCTGCAGAAGGCAAAGACATTTGGATTCATCTCGTCTGATGTGGTGAAACTTGTAAATACAGCACAGAGAGTTGTCAACCACTTTCAACATCATTCAGTTGCCACTTGAGCCCTGAAGAAAGAGCAGAAACAACTGAGTATACTGTATGATCCAACAAACTGCAGACTGATTGTCTTGTTTGACTGAATTTTACCCTGGTCATTCTTCAGCGGCTGCTTGAGCAAAGGATTATGGTGTAGTCTGTACTTTCAGATGAAATCATCAAACCAAATGTCCAGAAATCACTTGCCATCAGAGGATCATAGTCAGAGGTAGCTGAGCAGATTTTCTGCAACCCCTTGCAAAGGCAACATTTTTCAAAAATGTCCACCATTTAGAGCCGTTCAGTGGTGGGTCGGCATTCAGGACAAATTTCCCCGTTTAGCAAAACATAGCAGGAAGAAGCTATTAACTGTTTTAGCTACAAACAATCTAGATAATTTTCTTGCTTGCTGGGAATGCCAACATCCCAACAGTGAGCGTCCTTCATTCTGCTCACATTAGTTTCCTTACACAAATAAGTGGAGGCTATTGAAAGTGAGTTGACATGTGACTGATAATGTATTGTTTTATAATCCATTCGGACAATGGGAAATTAATTTACTTTTGCAGCTTGGTAAAATTTTAGACTTTTGTTACAGTTTTCTTATGACTTATTTGGAATGTGATGTAAAAATGTTTTGTTTTATTTCCTTTCTATTCTGCATAACCTCTAAGTCATAATTGTGGGCAGTAAGGCCCATCATTTGCTACAAAAGCCTTTTTCTTTTATGTTTCTTTGACGTCACAGTGACTCAACTTTCATCATGTTGAATTTGACTTTAGAAAGGATAATGTTGGCTTTGATTTGTTCTTGCTGACAGAAATAGATTTCCTAAAGAAAGTTTAGCACACAAGCTAGAAAACAACATGGTGCCGATGCATGGAGGGTTACCTTTGGAGCAAGCTGCTAAGTCTCTGTTCCCTGGTCAAGGGAGAGTTAAGTTTTGTCCAGGGATCAGTATTGATGTAGTGAGATTACTGACCATCATGAGATTCAAGGTTACTAGATAAACTACGTACTCCTTTTCCTTCTTCTTTCTCAATCTTTGACAGCTAGATCAAGATCACAAAAGGTTTTAAAGCTCGTAGTTCAGTTCATATGATTTGATTGATATGCTGCTGAAGGTTCATCAATTATGTGAGCCAAATTGCTCTCACTTTGATCAGTAGAAATAAATCATGTACAGGTGAGTTTCCTCTCAAGATAATGTGTTTTGACCTCTGGTAGAAAAAGTAATTGTCCCTAAAATGAAACCTGTTCCTGGATGTTTACACCAGTGACGTGCGGTCAGGAGAGGCAGGTGAGGCAGAGCCTCACCTGTCATCATGTAAAAATAATATAATAATAAAACCATTTATATTGCTATTTTCACCTTGTGGTTTGTACTATAAAGTATCTATATTTTACTTAGCTTAACCAATTCTGATGATTTTTTCTTCAAAATCGCTGGATTTTCGCATTTTCCCATTCAAATGCTCAGAAGCGAAGCCGGTGAGGCAGCAGGAAGTTGAGCCTCACCTGGGATTGCGCAACCTCTCGGTAAATGCACTGGCTGCCATTCTATGGGGGCAAGTTCGTCCTGTCTGTACGCCGGTAATAAAATGGCTAAAAAACATTTAATATATGGACTGATTTTCCATAATTTCGCTTATGTATATAATGTACAGTGTTTTTTTTTGTCACCAACTGTGTTTGTATCGTGTTTTGTGTGCGGAGGAGCGATCAGAAACGGCAGAAAACAGACTCCAGAT
>NW_006800128.1:1160740-1165713 GCF_000485575.1 Poecilia formosa | reverse complement strand
CACGTCACTGGTTTACACCATGCAATAGATGATTACTTAATAGAAAAAGAAAACAGTTCAAATCAGATTATTTTTTGAATATGGTCAATTGCTGGTGAAATAAATGTCCATGACTTATCAGTTAAATTATACAGAGTGATGATTTAAAATTGCCCTAATCCATACTATAAAGTAAACAGGAATATTTGGTCTTCAAGAACCAAACCACAGAAAACGGCTGAAGTGTGACATAAGGTTGATTTATTTTATCAAAAAAGCAGCAACTTAACCAGGCTTGACATGAGCAAGAAACAGAACTGAGCTGAGAAAAACAGAACAGAGAATCCAGCAGTGAACAAAGAAAAGCCAGGAAGTTAAACTGTTGGTGAGACTGGAGAGTGGTCTAACTGGGGAAACACAGGCGGGTCCTGTCATAATCCATGTTTCTGTGTATTTATTTTTAGGGTTTTCTGTGTTCAGTTTCCTTCCTGTGAGTCTCTGTCTCTGCGTCTTCCCTGTTGATTGCTTCCCAGGTGTGTCTAGTTCCCTGATTACCCTTCTTATGTATTTAACCCCACCTGTTGTCTCTGTCCTTTGTCGAGTCCTCGTCAATGTTACGTCCATTGTCTGTCTTAAGTCTTTTGTCATTTGTCTGCGCCCCATCACAGTCGAACTGTTAAGTCCTGTGTTGGTTGCTCTCGTATTCAGTCTTCAGTTTTTTCAGTTGCTACCGGTAATTAGCTGTGAGCTAACATTTCTGCTGTGCTGCCTGACCTGAACTGTTTGAGCATCTTTATTAAATTCATCATCGTCTTTCAACCTGGTTCCTCTGCGTTCTTTCTCACCACCACACACTACTAACCATGACAGGTCCAACTGGACTGACTGCTGGGACCAAGTAGCTGAACTGAGGAACAGGAACCAAAATGAGAAACAGGCCTGACAATGAGCTAAGAAAATAAATACAAATATATCTGTATACATGAAAACTAAAGCACTGATACAAGAACACAGCAGGAATGATCCAAAAGTAAAAAAAAAAAAAAAAAAGACAATAATTAGGGGCTAAAAAATAGACTATAAAACTAGACATGAACTGATGAGTAAGGGGTAAAATAACTGAAAGAATATGAGAAGACTTAAACTAGAATAAACTAAACACTTCAGAAACAATTCAGGAAGAACACCAGAATAACTTATAAAAACAGAACTACCAGAAAGAACTAATAATGCAAAAACTATTAACTATAAATAATACTTAATAAACATCAAACCAAAACCCACAACACCCCAGAGTCATGGCAGATAGTCTTTATGGACAGCAGCTGTCAGGCATAAGGACCAGCAGCCCTCAGTTTACTTGGATTTGCAGTGAATACTTTTTACAATGTGAGAAGATTTACCACTTACATCATAATTACTTTATAAGTAAGCATGATTAGTAAGATGCAATGAAATATTGCATCATGGATAATGTCCATCTAGCCATTAGTAACCCTGGAGAAAATGCCCCACCATCTTCTGTCCTGGAAAAACTGGTTAGCATTTGGTTTTTTGTACTCTTTTACGTCTGCTCCGGAGTAAGAGGAAACATCGTTTATGACATCTGGGTAAAAATGTGGCGTGGATTCAGGATAAGCCTGCAACTTGATCAATGCATCAGGAGGAAGGCAGTATGGTTTAGTTTTTGAGCTAGCTAATTCCAACTTTTGTAAATAACGCCATCTCTAAGCCCCATCCTGGTGAGCTACTTCCACAGACAAATTAGCTTGACTTGAACAAGAAGAAGCCATGAATAAACTGGCAAAAACAACTTGGGAAATAATTTCAGGCGCTCTGTTCAATGTCTTTCACTTCCCACATCCGTCAAATCGCCTCATGTGATTAAGTGACGTAGTTGCAAAGGGTCAACACTCCAGGCAGGCATGACCAGCTGTGTGGACTATAAAGGGCCCATGTGGATACATGAATGGTCTAATCAGAAAAACCTCTTAAGAAACTGCAAAACACCTTCCATGTTCAGGCTGGTTTTTTTTCACTAGTGGCTTTTATTTGACAGTGAGTTCACAGGAAAAAGTTTTGAGTGAAGAGGAAGAAATACAGCAAAGGTCGTAGAGCCAGGACTCGAACCTGTGACGGCTCAGTCACTTATGGGGCCGAGGCCTTTGTACCTGGAGAACTTTACCTCTGCACCGCTACTGCACACTTCAAGCTGATATGGTCTCAGTCTGGTGTTAAGGAGATCTTATCGTTTAGAATGTTGTTCTGTATAATCTTAGAATCATTTTATTGCTTTTGCAAAAACTGGTTTCCAAACATAATTTTGTATCATGCACATGAACATTGGTTTTCAAAGGTGACACATAAACAGGTAAAAATGTTTTACTACATATCACTACCAAACATGTCCCCAAACATTCTTTGAAAATCAGCAATAAATGTGGTTTTTATATTCACTAGCATCCTGTAACCTCCAGAACAGAAACCAAGACTTTCTTCCTCACAGAGAACAATATTAATGTCCATGTTTAATTTCACTGATACAGCAGACTCAGCCTTCAGACAGCACGTTAAGCCAGAGCTCTTTAAAGCAGAATCCAAGCCAAAGTGGACTCTTGACTGGTTCAGGAAAAGAACAAGATTTTGTCCTTTTTCATTAGAGATTCTGAGCTCAGTCTTCATCTAAATTTAGCTGCAACAATAGATTCTACAGCTTTCATTTGTTATGTTTTGGGGATAAAGCTGAAGGTCGATGTTAGCTGTACAACATATTTGAACTTCCAGTTACTTCCTGGGGTTTGCAGTATCTTCAAACACTGATGAAAAAAATCTGTCAGGCAGAGACTGCACTGTCAGTTAAGTGAGAGGGGTGGTTGTGTATGTTTGTGTGTGTATTCATGGAAAACACTTAGGCTCTGCAGTAAACACTCATCTCTTATTAACTCACCACATCTCTAAAACATGAAGCTCAGGCTGCAGGGATTGTGTTCTTTACACACTCTGACTCTCTGGCTCTCTTTCTCCCTCTCTGTGTGTGTATGTGTGTGTGTGTGCGTGTTCGGATGAGGGTAATATCTGCTGACTGATGATGGTGATGACAGGAAAGGTCCTGGAGCAGCTATCAATAACTCAACTGTAAACAGAGAAAGGGAAGAGGGAGGGTGAAAAAGTGTGGACTTGGGTAAATATATGGATTGATTAATTGACTGATTATTATTGTGTTACCAGTGTCAGGTTGTTGTGGAGACACACTGCAGCTGTTGAGTCTGTAAAAAGCAACTTATGTGTGATAGTTATTGCTTAACCACTATGTCAATAATAATAATACCACTATTATTATTATATTAGACTCCCATTAAATGATCACAAATGCATTTTAGAACAAACAGGATTTAAACCACATGAACATGTTGAATCTGAAGAAAAGATGCTGCAGAGACCTAGAGACATCAAGCCTTAGGAAACTGAATAACAAATGTCCAAGTGCAGCAAAAGTCCAACAGCAAGCTGGTAGGTCATTAGTCCTGGGACGACGGTGGTAGGAGTTCACCCTCAGCGGGTTGCTGGTTCATTTGACTATGAGACTTTTAGTCCACTTTTTTCTGTTTATAACTTATGTTTATAAATTGACTTTAGAGCAACTTATGGTCCCGAAAATACGGAAATCTCTTTGAAACATTTTAGTTTAGTTAAACAGACTCAAAGTACAAGAAATCTCAATCTATTTGGACTCTAATTGTTTTTTTTCTAAAGGTCAGCGGGTTAGAACAGATGATGGAGAGGTCACCAGCTGTCCATTGCTGGGCCAACATCTTCTTAGACACACACACACACACACAGACACACACACAAGCCCACACACTGTCGGACATAAATCTGCCTGTTAGAGGTGAGAACATGCAAACTCCTCCCAAAGAATTCAAACCCAGAACCATCTTGATGTGAGGAAAAAAAAGAACTGTGGCACTTATTTGCTTTAATCCAATCAAATTATTCAAGCAAATAATTACTGCTTTAAAATGGGAAATTACTGTTCAGTTATCCCATGCAATATAAAATACAGTCAGATTCAGTTACTCATGCAGTAAAAAGATGTTTGTCAAAAGAAAACAGCAGATTGCATCAGATCGTTAACTGGATAAACTTACAAAGAAACAAAAGCTTGAAGACCAAAATAAACCAGTCAGAGCTGAAAGGAGGGAATTACAGAACAGTTCATCCAACTACACTGGAAGACAACAAAGTCTTTTCAAGTTATTTTTTCTATGTGTAAAACTGAACTTTACAACTTAAACCATTTGACATTCATTTAATATAAAATACTAAGATGTATTAATATACTAATTTTAGCTATTACTATTTAGAAAATATAAACAACTACTTTTCTGTGTTCAGTTTAAAATACGCAGTGAACCACAGACACACATGCAGACTCACGCTGCACTGAGCCACATCCACAGAGTGCAGAGTGAGCTGTGTTAATGTGTGTTAACCATATTAAAGGAGCTGTGTAATGTGCCGCAGCAGCCTCCAGGAAACTCAAGCTGCTCTAAAAGACACATTATAAATTTTTGATCAAATTGAGGATATTTTCTAAACGGGGGAAACCTGACGCCATATTTTCAGCCTCTGGTTTTCTTTTTCTCTTCTTGAAGGAGCCCTTGCCAGTGTTAATGCTGCTTCTCTCTGGTTTCTGTTTGTCGCTTCCCAGTGTACGTGTCTAAAAAGTGTTGATGAGATTTGCATCGAGCGGAGAGGCACTAAAACCATCAAACCCATCACTGTTTGGTCCGGCAGGATGAGAGAGGGGAATGTAACCAAAGCTTCCAGATCTGTAATCTCCTTACTCATAAATATACCACACACACACACACACACACACACACACACACACACACACACACACACACACACACACACACACACACACACTCACTCAAGAAATGGACATAATAACTCACACCTCAGTCTCTCACATTACATCTGTCTTTTCC
>NW_006800128.1:1139457-1160521 GCF_000485575.1 Poecilia formosa | reverse complement strand
ATTATTATTATTATTATTATTATTATTATTATCAGTCGGAGTGCCTACAAAATTGAGTTGAAATTAATATAAATTGCCTTTTTGAGATGCACAGCATCTCAGTTGGATTTAAGTTCAGGCTTTGACTAGGTCCATCCAAAATAAATTTTTTTTTTTTTTTTTTTGAGAAATTCAGAGATTGACTTACTGGTGTGTTTGGATAATTGTCCTGTTGTATAACCCAGATTCACATTAGCTAAATTCTACAAACTGATGGCTGGACATTCTCTGCTTGATGTTTCTGGTAGAAGACAGAATGGCTCCATGAAGAATAGCAAGCCACCAGATCATCACACTACCAAAACCATGTTTGACTATATGTGTGAATTTTCTTTCTTTCTTTCTTTCTTTCTTTCTTCCTTTCTTTCTTTTTTTAATGGTGTCAGGTTCTATTTAAAAACTGCTTAGGATGCCCAACTGACCTATACCACAACTAAATTGTTTGTATTGTCACAGGTTGTAGGCAGACCCTGGGATCCTTGTTTGTAAAGCAGAACATTTTGTTTGCAATGTAAAAAAAAAAGCTAACTGCTAACACTGAGTAGTTTCGGAATTGTATCAGTTTCTAACAACAATTTTTTGGAGAATATTGTGGTTGTATTGCATTTTCTACAGCTCAGCTCAAATCCAACTGCACCAGCAACAATTTTAACCACTTAAAAAAGTCTTTAAAAAGTCAACTGTAGAATATATTTGTATGTTGTTTTTTTTTATATATATATAACTTATGAAAGGCTTTTGAGAGAAGTCATGGGATCTGTGATACTTTCCAGTCTGAGGTAGTTCAGCTCTGAAGAACTTACTGAAAATGTAATTTATATGACATCCATATACTTTCATTGTGTTTTTTGTTTGCTTTTCAAGTGTTAATTGTGTTATGTTTTTGTCATGCAGTGAGCTTTGAACTGCCTTGATGCTGAAATGTGTTAGCATCAGTGTGTTAAAAAAAGACATCCTACAGTGGGAAATAAAGGAAAGTTTTTAACAAGATGCTTAGATACTATATTTAGAAACATATTATTGTTACTGAATTGTTGAAAAGTTATTTTTTTGTTTGTTTATTCTCATGGTATTTCAATCTTATACAGGCAGTATAGTCTCTTCAATTTCTGTCTGCATCACTGTCTTGCTCCTACAAAATGTTGCCCCCCCATCCCAACATTAATTAATTTAAGGCGTTAGCTAACAGTGCTGATAGACGTTTGCTGTATCACAGCGAAAAAAAAAAAAATCTAATCGAGCCAATACTTCTAGTTTAATCAAGTTTACCCTTTTAAGTGTATCCGCTAATAATCTTTAGTACTTTTCTATGAATATTAAATTATTCTGAAACAGATCATGTCTGCAGCAGCAATTTCAGTTATGTAATACTGTTAAATCTGGTGAGTCCTTCAATTTTTAGGAAGTCCTTCATTTTTTTTCTATATCTCCCAGTTCTCTAACTTTGTTCAGTGCTTTCTTACTGCCCTGTTTAAATTGAGACTCTTATGATTTGACTCTTATATTTTTACACTCTCTCCATCCATCTGTTGTATTACTTTCATCCCCTTCGTTTTCCCTTTTCTTTCTTTTATCCCTCCCACGTCTCTGTGTTTATGTTTCACTTCATATTGAGTTGTTCCTCTGCTGGTATCAGTATTGTTTGCTGCCTGCCAATCAATAAGCAGGAATAAAAACTTTACCAACCCAATCAATTACACCCACTTCATTTTCATAACTCGACTCCATCGTACTCATCGCTGCAACAACAGCTTGATAATCTAGCCTCTCCCTAGAGATATATGTACCCCCACATCCTCCTTTCTCACCCCACACACCATCCAAGTGCATTAAGACCAGAATTGTTTAAGAGGTATCAGATTCTGCAATGATGGCCGTTGCATCGAGACACTTTAAGAAGAATCTGAGGCTGGATCAGTTTACGTCTAAAACGACAAGATTGGATCAATAACAATATTTTCCTTGGAAAACAGCAGACTCTTCCCCTGCCTTCCTTCCAACACGGTTCCCCCCTGACCCTTACCCATCTATTTCCAAAGCCAAAGCACATTCATTTTTAATGGTGGGTGCTGGCGGTGGGCAGACTGCACAGTTTGCAGCAGCGGTGGATGGCTAATAGGCTGACAGCTGTGCTCTGTGCTGGGAGAAAATGCTGCTCGCTTGTTGGTGGAGGTGGAGAAGGAAGAAGGAGGTTCAATATCAGTGGCTAATTGGTTCCGGGTCTGTGACACTTGATCTGGCTGATCCAATCAGAGGAGTCTGAGACAGTGTGGAGACATGAGATTGTACATCTTTACTTTGTTAGACAAAGTGACGGAAACAAATCGTAATATGATGAAATCCCAGAAATGACCACAGAGAAGTCTGTGGTTCAGAAAGTCATCACATTAGTGTTTCCACAATAGCATGACATCATCTAGATCCCCCTGAAGCTGTCGTTTGGTAAATGTTCTGTACTTGTATAGCGTTTCATCAAGAATAGAGGACATTCACCCATCCACACACATGTTCACATGTTGATGGTGGCAAGCTACGGGATTTCAGCCCTCCTGGTCCCTCTGACCACCACCTGCAGGTAGTGGTCAGAGGGTGATGTCTGATTGGGTGATGTGTCTTGCCCAATGACACAACAACAGAGGTGGACAGAGCAAAAATCAAACCAGCAACCCACTGATTGCAGGACAAACTCCTACCACCTTTGTCACTACGGTCCCAAAGATCCTCTTCTATTATCAACTTTTTTTGCTCTGGTTATGACATATCGCTTTGCTGCCACATTAGGATCACAAATTTTATTTGTCGGACCCCAAACTTTAACTCCCTTGGTTGAAATCACCTGAGTTCTCTTGGATAGAACTTTAAGGACAATGTTTAACAATGACAAAGCTTTTAATTTCTCCACTCTGTAATAGTTGTTTCTTGACACACTCTGATTGTCTGGGACAGTATCTTCAATCCTACTGAGAATGGGAGTTGGGGTTTGACATTTCTTTGGGATATTTATGCTAACTTCTGTGATGGCTCTTAATCTTAGTTTACTTCCAGTCTGCTGTTGAGTTCTTAATAATGGAGTTTAATTTCCTGGTCATGTTGTTTTGTTTAAAGCAACATAATATACATCTGTGTGCAACTTGTGTTAGGCATTTGCCTATGTGTGCTCTGGTGATTATTTATGGTCATAAATGTCCAGTAGAAGGCATTCTGTGAGAAAATGAACTTCCAGATGGATTGAATTTAAATAGTGATTTTCTGGTCACACTAATTTCTCAAAGCACTTAACACTAGAGTCACAGTCACAGTCACAAATGTGCACTCATGCATACACTGATATGTAGGTCAGTTGGGAACTTGTGGTTATGTGCCTTAGCCCCAAGGATACTGTTCCCACTGAGTTACAGTGATTGTCAACTTTTGCCAAGGATCTGAAAAATCAGTCCTTCTATGGCATAAACCTGCTAATTACTCACTGATATGGTCCTATTAGACATTATGACACTGTGACAAATTCGCGGTTTTAACCCTGTGTTGGGCAACTATCAGAGACCTTCTAATATTTAGCAAAAGACGTACAATTGAATACAGGTCAACTAAGAGTTATTTTTCCTGTATCCGGGTCTGTGGAGCTTGAGGCGTCTAACATTCCTTAATTTACCATGGAGAATTTTCAAGATCACATCTTGGTTTTCCAGCTGTGGTCTTGTTACTATAAGTTGCACTAGACTTTCTAACCTGTTCTAAACACATAACTTTAAGACTTGTATTTGGTCAAGAGCCTTGCTGGCATTCTTCAAAAAGCTATTAACATTGCTCAGACCAATCCATCAGGAAACTGTCCTTCATGAGATAATCATTGGGAAATTTTGCCCAAGCTAACTTTCATTTTTATATCTTCTAATCTGAAACTTGTTAATACTTAATAATAATAATTCTCAAAACATAGTTCCACAAAGACAACTTTATTATTTTATTTATGAATAGAACTGTCCCTGAGAAATGTAGTAATTGATATTCCTTGCTTTAACCAGATAAAATAGAAAAGTTGTTTTATAACACAGACCCAAATTACCTAATCACAGTCTTCGGTCATGTGACGCCAAAAGAATCACTTTATCTTGGCGGCCAACAGTGGACAGTTAGAAATACAGCTGAAAAGGTGTTATTTTGTCCCTTGTATCAAGCCAATACTATGTTCAGCATTTATTCAAGAAAGAAAAATAAAGGCATCAGGGGAAGCAAAAAAATCAGAGACTCCAACATTTTGCTTAATTTACATTCCAGACAGTGACCACATCTTTCTCGGTTTGGTAGAAAATTCCTCATCTTGCAATTCAATTCAATTCAATTCAATTCAATTTATTTATTAGCGCCAATTTACAAGAAATGTCGTCTCAAGGCACTTTGAAAAAAACCCCAAAAGATTATTTTGTTTCGATCATACATAGTGATAAAACAGTTCAGCAAGCAGTTCATTATTCAAAGTAGCTTAAAAAGTTTATAAGGAAACTCGTTATTTTTCATTAAGTCATTTAATTGCAGCATTCACTCCTTCATGAACACATTGCGACAGCAGACAACAGCTTGCTTTGAGTGGTTGACTTTAAAGCAATCCCTCATACTGAGCATACAGGTGGCAACGATGGAGAGAAAAAAAACTTCCCTGTAACAAGAAGAAACCTCCAGGAGCAGCAGAACCTGGGTCAGTACAAGAGGCCATCTGCCTAAAGCAACAGGGAGATATAAGCGTTTTTAGAGCGGCTCTGATGTGTTTTCATTTTTCAGCCATTTGCACATGGTTGTGTTCCCTGACCGAAGAGTACCAGGACCCATTGTACTCCCATATCAAAATGAAGAGCCAGAAGACGTCTGTCTCAAACTATTGGAGTGTTAAGCTACTGGTATGTACATTATTTTTTTGGTTTGTCTATTTTATGATTTTTTTTTTATGAATCCACTGAAGATTTCAAAGATACACAACAAAATTACAAAGTTTATTGAGTTTAACAATAGTTCTGCTCAAGTTTAAACCCAGTAGAATTCAAGAAAAGCTAAAGTATAGATAAATAAGACTAATAATTAAAAAGCTTAAACAAAACAATTAAAACATTTAGGACCCAAAAGTGACATTTCTTAGATATTTTTTTTTTCACTTTCTTCACTCTCATGTTTAACTTTCTCATGTTCAATTCCTTCTTCATCTCTTTCTGTATTTACATCTTTTTTCCTTTTTTTTATTATTATATGGACCTTTTAATCGCCATAAAAGGTCTTATTAAAAGTAATCATAGGCTGTATTATATTTCTACCTGCAGTGAAAAGTGACAGATTTGCCAATTGCTGCCATTCATTAAAAGAGGTTGAGTGCTTGTGTGAGCGTGTGAGAGTACGTGTGTTTGAGTGTGTGCCCATAAATTTTACGTACTCTGTGTCAGCTTTTCTTTTATAAGAAATTCACATCTTCAGGTTCATCAGTCTTGCTTTTTCATTACTTAAAGGTACATTCACAAAGTTGTTATTAGTTAACAGTGACACTGTTTGAAGGAAACAAACTAAATCTGGTTCTACTGAAGGTTTCTTCTTGTTAAATAAGGTCCATCATTTACCCTGCTGCCTGCTGCACACTCAGGAATGGGATGGAATTAAAGGTTTGATGGATGTAATGTCCATGTTTTGTAATAGATATTTTAACTCGATTTGAATTGGGAATCATATATACTATCCAGAATTTACTTGAAAATACACCTTTCTCATAGATGATGGGAGCTGATCATGTGGTTGAGAAAAACATATTGCTGAGCTTTTTTTTCATCCAGGAGTATAAATCTGTTTTCTCTGGACGTTTATCATTTCAGTGAAGTCGGGTAGGTGCAGTATAAAGCTGTGGCATTGAAAATTAGCTATAACTAAAGAAGTGGGTTTACTTATTGAATTTAAAAAAGTGTTATACCTTTAAAAGTCTACAACAGAAATCAACATTCAGTTAAATAATAATAAAAAACAACACTTCAAGAATCCCAAAGAGAAATGAAATGCTATGATTATCCAAGTGTGGTTTGTGATCTCCATGTCCAGTGGAGACGTCTCCAACGTCCACCGGACTTTTTGACAATTGTTTAGTCTTCCGTGTATTTTTATATTCTTCTCCGTGTTTCTGTCATCCTGTTTTCTGATTGGCTACATGTCATGTTGGACAAGCTGCATTCTTGTTTGTTCTCAGAGAACACCACACATGCTGCCAAAACATGATTCCCAATGGTAGCAGTTTTCTGAGCGGAGCACGCCACACAGCAGGAATGTCTTTTAAGGTTATTTTAACATCTGTCCAGATAATCGGGGCGTCCTTAAAATTGTCGAAAGGGGAAAATCGGGATGAGTACTGGCATAAAGATCTGTGAACTAGGCATAAGCTGTATCAGGCTATTGTGCAGTGTCAAGACAATTAACTGTCTTGACACTGCAGATTTGTTTAGAGGTGGAAGACCTTTTGAAAGAGAAATCATTTAGATGAATCACAAAATAAGATTTCAGGAAGAGGTTTTACTGCTGTGTCTGGAATTGTTTAAAAGAATAAGAAAAGCAGGTTATACTACATTTGGAATACATTTAAACGCTGCTTCATTGCAGGAAACAGACACTTTCCTCTGTGGGTTTTCTGTTAATCTGTCTGGCATTAGAAAATATTAATGGTGAAGATAACAAGGCCTGTAAATGGAGAAAATACAATAATAATGAAAGTAACATAATACTGTCTTGTACACGCTGATAAAACCCACTGATCTCAGACGTACATATTCTCTCAACTTCTTATTTACAAGCTCTTCTTTTTCTAAGTTATGTAAATCAGCATGTAAAAGAAACATACAGCTTACTGAGGACATCGCTTCTCTTGGTTTTACTTTTACACATGTGAAGAAGTAATTATCCCAAAAACCTCATAAGATCATCACACCACAACTGCCAGGTTTTATGTTTCATTTTCTAGAATGCTAAACACACTTTATACTGATTATTTTTTTATCACTTTCACATTACGTTTTCTTTTGCATACTCATGTAAAAAAGTCCCAAGTAACTTCCAAGTCATCTTATTTCTTCAATAAAAAACATAAACAAAATCAATGTTTATGTGAGCACAGTCTTTGTATGTAATGGAGATATCAAAAATAAAAGGAAAAGCAAAAATACTTTGACAAAGCTACTTGTTTTGAGTCAATGTTAGAATCTTCCTTTGTTTTCAATTTTTTTAGCTTATTGCATTAAAAGCCTTAATTTTAGGACTTGTCAGTGTCTTTACCGCTGATCACCTCAAAGCACACAGGAAACGCACCCCAAAGACTCAGCAGGTAGATGCGTGTGTGTGCGTGTGTGTGTGTGTGTGCATGTGTGTGTGTGTGTGCGTGTGTATGCGTGTGCGTATGCGTGTGCATGCGTGTGCATGCGTGTGTGTGTAGGTCTGCTGTGTCCTGCAGTGTGACTGACCCGCTGATTGCCCTGCTCTGCTAATTGGCAGCTTTGTCTTTCTCTCAGCTGGCAGCCCAGCTTTGTCTCTGATTGGCTGAGAAAAGGAAGTTAACTCACAAACATTGGGATGGGGGTGAAAACAGCAGCTTCGTTTAGGAGGAAATGAGGCAATCCTTTTGTCTCCCTGAAAATAAATGCGGTTTCTTTTCACCAGCTAACTGTCAGCTGCACTTCCATCATATTAGATCACATTTTTGAAAAAATGTGAAGAAGTTTTTACAGTAAATTGACTCAACTTGCAGCTGGTATGATCTGCCAAAAACAAGAATGAAGAAAAGAAATGACGTTGAGTTGTAGTCATTTGCTAGGAATGTTTTTATATTTGATTATGGGATTGTTTAGTTAAGATGCCAACAAAGACGGGTTTAGAGGTCAAGCTTAAAGTACTTAAAGCCCTTTCTGCACTAAATAGAAAAACGTTTATCCTTCGTTGCTTTTATTTTCAGAGTAAAAGGATCTTGGTTCCACTTAATTAATGGCAAAGATATTACTTATTGCCTGTTGTAGCTAAACCTGGAGCAGATCTCTGTTGGGGCCTCATCACAAAGGATTAGGGCTGCACTAAGTTCTCCACGGCCTCTGCAGTTCAACACAACATGGCTGAACTGCATCATATTTGGAAAACCTTGTCTCAGAGTCTGGAACAACATTATTATCATCAGTGTCGAACCGGTTCATCCTTAAATCAGATTTAGATCACTTTTGTGATAAAAAGCTGTTTTTTTTGTTTTGTTTAATATTTGCTAAGACTGTCTCACAGACAGATAATCTGTGAAAAAAATTAACAAAGCTCCTTTGCCTCTTCCCTTTGGATCTACTGCAATCTGCTGAAACTACACTCAGTCAGAAACAACCAATCAGAGCCAGGAGGATGTTCTTAGTGCTGTCAATCTGACTCGTGTATGCACTGCTCACACCCTCTCCCTTACTCTCTGCTAGGCTGCAGCTGCTTTCTTCTCCACAACAGAAGCTGCCATGAATGCTCAGCATGGCCACTAATGATGACAGATAAACAACTTTCTTGTAACGGTGACTTGTTTCTCTGCCATTAGCACGTTGGGAAGATGAGTGTAATTGACAGTGCTAACACCCTCCTCCTGTCTCTGATTGGCTGTTTTAGAGACTGTCTGCTGGACTTATTTCTAAGCACCCAGCTCTGCTCTCTTTAAAACTCTTCTGTGTACCAAATTATTGAAAGCTCCTTCCTGAAGATGTCTTGTGATTCTTTCTGGCCCTTTTTTAATCTCCTCGTTTAGACCCTGTCTCTGTTCACTGGCTTGTCTTGTTCTGCTTTACCGTTGTCAGTCTTCTACCAAGCTTCTGATCTTTTTTTGCACTCTGACCACTGAGCATGGCCTTAATGGAACCCTTGTTTAACCCTGTGGATTTGTTGCCAGTGGATTTTCTGACTTTTTTGTACCAAACTTGGTTTGTCCTGGACTTTGATTCCTCGTTATATGTTGTGACATCACTTCTCTCGTTTGCTGCTTCCTGGTTTCTCCAAATGAAAAGCCTGAGGAATATCACAACAGGAGGGCAAAAGAAAACATCACCTCACAAGAAAGTATCTCACCACTTGGATCAAAGTCCTGTTAGCAGTCCTGAAAAGGTTTGTGGCTGTCAGTTTGAGTCTCTGCTAAAGTTCGGACTCCAGCACAAACATTGGCCTCTGGGCGCTCACACAGAGGTCTCTCATCTCCTACTAACTTCAGGTTTATAATACATTTTTTAAAATTTATGCCATCTGGCTGACTTTGTGGGTCTGTTGTCTGGGTGGTTACACATTCGATGTGTTTTCAATACAGTACATACATAGTGGTTTTAATTTTTGATTTGAATACATTTAAACATGTATCACTCTTTGATGATTATCTCATTTGTTAACCTTCACATAAACCAGCAGAGGAGCAGGCATCCAGAGAGTGAGTCAGAAAAATAGTTGTGTGTGAGCACCTTGGAAGGTGAGATGTAAGATTCTCTAATCAAAAGGAAATCCAACAACTGCAGCAAGACAAGCAAGGGCTTGAGGTGTTGATTTCTTGTAGTCGGGAAGCAGCAACTGTTTTAGGACAGTGGGAAGAACCCGGGCAGATACCAGAGTACAGTACACACACCAGAGTACAGTACACACACCAGAGTACAGTACACACACCAGAGTACAGTACACACACCAGAGTACAGTACACACTCCTAACAAGTCTCACCCAGCATCAGCTGAGAATCTATTAAAGAAGTGTACAGGTCATAAAAGCATTTCTATTTCAAGATTACAGGAGGTGCAACATCATCTTTTATTATTTTGTTTGATTTAATAGTGCTGTTAATTATTTGATAGACTGGAAGGATATCACTATCTCCTAACTAGTGAAAGGAGAAAACCTGGAAGAAGTTCAACTTTGACCCAGGACATGATGTGATGATGTGATGACGTGCTGATGGTGTCAGCAAAAGCAGGAGCTTCTTAAAGAGACGGAGTCCAATTTCAAGGCATCCAATTGCAAAGTTAAACTTCCTTTAAGTCATGTTTGATACCTACAGTATTTTTATAACCACTGAAGGTAACATGAGCCATTTCTCCACTAGAGCGTGCTAACTGGTTCTGCCTCAGTCCATTAGCGGCTGTTCTGTGTTTTTTGTATTCTCTTCAGAGGCAGTCCTAGCCGGTCCAAGCAGTGCACAGAAGCAATTGGATAGACAGACAGACATCTTGATGCTGAAGATAACACACAAACTGGATCCTTCTAACGTAAAGCTAGAAATGCTACAGTCCTTCAAGCTAAGGGAAGCCTAAAACCAAACAGCAGAGCTCTGTGAGGATCCTGAAGTGAGGAGGATTTGTATTTGTACCCCTACTATCCATTTCTGATTAATCCTATTTAGTGTGGTTAATTGAAATGAATTCTGTGTAACTGTTCCAACCTTTGCAGACTTATTTGACCACTTAAAGTTCTACTATCTCTCTGTCTAATATTTTCTCCTGTTCCGTTCTGTTCACTTTTCTCCCACAGTCAAGTTATCAGCTGAGAGTACTGACTGTCGCTGCACAGCCTCCTGCTGGCTCATTATTTGTTTTCTCCACAGTGCAGCTCCACCTGTAGCCTTTTGGCATGTCTGCCTGTGTGCGTCTTTGGGGAGTTAAATTCACAGCTCCCCGGGTGTCTTGCTGCCTTTTGTGGCTGCAGACAAAGCTCTATCCTGCTGCTCCTATCTGGATCTTCAGAGGACAACAAAGTGAGGCAGTGACCCCCAAAACCAACCTGTCAAGTGCTGACAGGCCTTCCTTTCAAATCACAGACAAACACTGGCTTGATAAGAGTCCAAATACCAAGACCCTCATCATCACCTTCATCTGGGAATCATGGAGTAAAAGAGGCACTTCAGGAGTTGTAAGTTTTTAGGAAGCAAAGGTAAACTTAAATTTGGTTGAAAACATTACAATTTGATTTGGTTTGGTAGAAATGTGCATTCAGGATTGTTCTGTTTCTTAAGTTTGGGATTTATTTGTTTTTAATTTGACGTTTTTTTTTTGTTTTTTTGTTTTTACTTTACAAAGCCAACCTTGACATTCCATGCTTCATTGACACTTTGTCATTTTGTTAAATTGACTACAAGACAGACAGTTTTAAAATATAATAAAAACAACTGACGTGAGTAAAGAAGAGTTTGTGTGGAGGAATTTCCCACAGTGTTAAAATTCAGACCTTAATCCTCTTACAGTATGTTTTCGGCTCTGACATGTTAACCAGGCAGAGCAACACTAATCCACCTTCTAAAGCGACATGGCAGCAGGACAAACAGTGTGACTCCTGGGGAGAGGGGAAGCTGGATGAGAGGAGAAAAGTTCAGTCTGCAGTTCCAAAGCGGCTGTTTTTGAATCAGAAAACTTAAACCACGATATTGTAAATCTGAAAGAACTTAAGCATGACTAAGAAATACAGCTGTAATAACCTATAAAAATACAAAGACAAAACATTAAAACACTAACTCACAAGGTGGTATCATTTCAAATGAAGACCACACACAAGAAATTAACCATTTAAAACTCAGTTTGTTTCAGGCATGGTTTGGTCTTCTGTGAAATATATGTGCAAGTTAGTTTATACTGGCAGGTTTATGCTTTTATTTGTGTAGCACATTTCAGCAACAAGACAATTTAAAGTGCTTTACATGATGGAACTGTAAAAGAGTCCATAGTAATGGAATAATATACTGGAAAGCAGAGAACAATTAGATTTTGTGTTAAAGAGCTGTGTATCATCTGCATTAGTAGGTAATGTTTGTAATGTTTGGAGATTAAATCCTCACACTCGCTCTCTGCTTGTGAGAAGTAGGAAATGTATATAGTTTATTCATGTTTTTAATACCTGTAAGAACATCTTTAAAGTACATTTTTCATTACTAATAGGAATGTATGCTACAGGGGAAACTCCACATGTTCAACTATACTGCTTACATGGAGCAGTATTATGTATTTTCCAGGCAAATAGTGTCATTTTATAGCACAATGAAGTAACTGGTATCTTTAGTTGTTATAAAAATGTTGTACTAAACATGATTTAAAAGAAATTTGACTTTGCAAATTATCGCCTTGAAATTGGGCCTTTATCTCTTTAAGAAACTCCTGCTTTTTTCCTGCTCCACCTGCAGGACACCGTTGCAACTTTCCTTAAGTCATTTAACAAACGTTCCTCAGGACTCCTGGAGTCTGGAGGAGCTGAGGGGTCTGTGAGGTGGAAGCTCAGTGGGAGACAGCAGCTTTGAGGAGGAGCTTTGTGGAAATAGGCGGTGCTTTGTGAATTGCTCAAACATACATGAACGAATCAAAGCAACACTCCAGGTATGTTTTTGAAGAGGGATTGACATTATAACATGATGTATAGCTAAATATTATTATCTTCTCCCCATTGATTATCACCTTTATACTCTTTCTGAAAAATGTTCAGAAAGAGGGCTTTCAGTTTCCAGTTTCCTGTTTTTTTCAGTAACCCATCAGCACTATTCAAATGGGATCTTATATATTGTCCCTTTTCATCTTCTTTTATCAAAAAGAGAAACCTGGACATCTGTGTTTTATCTAATTTTCTTCTTATTTTGAATCTGCCATTCCTATGCATGTCTATTTTAAAATCAATTCCAGTATTATGTACTACATAATACTACGTTGTTTCGAAGTAGTAATAAATTGTATCCTCCAAGGTGCCACCTTAAAGTTTATACTTTCCTTACTATCTTAATATCAATTATAAAATAATTGTCTTGCCACTGCTATGATAATGCCCAGAGCTACTTGTCAGTAAAACCACATAGTAACCATTGTCTAATGGGATGCATATCAATCACTGACTAAACCGTTACACTATGAAATTTCAGCCATGCTTGCTAATCAGCATTTTCTCAAAGGTCCTAAGAATTGATGCAGGTGGTCCAGATGTAGGTAAAATATTCTAAAAGAAAATCTGATTGTTTAGTGTTTACCGCGGAGCTTATTGAAAATGGCAGACTTTCACACTTTTTTCAGTTTCTCAGTTGATAGACTCAGTTGATAAAGACTCAAGCTTCTAATTGCGCCAACCTAAAAGGCTAATGTTGACTTGCATTAGCCTTTTAGGCTAATGCAAGTCAACATGTTTCAAGCAGACTGCTAGCAGGAGAGCTCTGTGTGCAGGATTGATGGGGAACTCTGACCTGACACGAAGCAGCGCTCCAAGACACACTCATCCATAAAGCTCCGGTATCAGCCAACACACATCTACATTCAGGCTGAAAGTGAATACTACAGGTTCCTCTCATCTTTCCTCCAGTCCCAACATGTCAATCGGCACACTACAATTAACCACCCTCCCACCAACCTTGCTCAACTTTATGCCATTACAAATAGAGTTATAAGACTTTAACAACATATTCACACCATGACTTCACCAACAGCCACATCAGAACCACAAACATAGAAGAGAAACTTTATTATTTTATGCATTTTTCCTGTTGACCCATCTAATTTTCTTTTACCACTTAATGATTTATTTATCTCGTCCTTCCTGCAACAACTAAAGCAAAATTAGACACAAAGAACAAAAAGATATTTTTTTATTTATCATTCCTACAATTTTATAGTACGTTTCTTGTCCAAAATATATATTCATCAAAGTGTGCTTTGACAAAACACGATTAGTGGACGACAGCCATGAACAGTTTGGTCTGGAAGTGTTAAAACTTCTTGACAGAACAGGTTCGGGGATCATCATTAGGCCCTGCATGACAAGATTGACAAGATGCTCTTTATTGCAAAGTTGAATTTTACAGCAGATTTTAAGGTAAATATGATCATATTGTTTTAACTGAAATTTAGATGATATTTTAGTTTTAGTCTAAATTCCAGCCTCTGTTAACCCACTGCTGTTCTTTCACACCTCACATATTTTCTCTGCCATCTCAGTCAAAAATAAAATAGTTTTTAACCAAATCAGGAGATGTTTGTGCTTTCTTTTCATCTTCCTCTTGCCTGTCTGTCTTTAGGCAAAGAGGCTGCAGGAGAGGCTGAACCGGGCTACAGTGCCAGATGGCGTCCTAAAGGCCAACTTTGATTCAACCTTAGCTTGACCCCATAGAAGGTTCTAATATCTTGAAAGACATTCTGCCTCGTTCTGATACCAGAGAAAGCTCATCCATCAGTCCTCAGTGACTTTAGACCTGTTGTCCTGATATCCTAAATCACAAAAGTCCTGGAGAAACTTCTGTTGGCTCAGCTCAATAAGTCAACAATAGCATATCAGGCCCCCTGTAGCTTACTGCTGTTTCCTGTTTCAGAAGACTTGCTGTCATTTGGACAAAGCAATCTGCTCTGTAGGGATTGTGTTCTTTCACTCCTCAAATACATTCAACACAATTCAGTGTGATTCGCTTTGTCAGAAAGTCCAAGACACAAAGGTGGAGGCATCAGCCTCACCTGGATCAATGACTACCTGACAAACAGAGATTAAAGGTTTGTGTCTAACCAGGTGGTCAGCAGCACAGGAGCACCATAGGTGACTGTACTCTCACCATTTCTTTTCACTCTGTCACTGGATGTCTTAGGTGCAAAATTTCTGACTCTGCAGTCGTTGGTTGTAATAGAGATGGATGAGAAGTTGAGCAGAAGAGAGGTGGTGGAGTACTTTGTGACATAAAGTTGTTTCAAGATAAAACAACTTTATCTTGAAACAAAGGAGTTAATTGTAGATTTCAGGAGAAACTAGAGAAACCACTATTTTCATTATGGAGAATGTATGGAAGTGGTGGAGGAATATGTATACCGTTATTACAGACAACTGACTGAAGGAATAGACTGTGCTCCTTGAGGAGACTCATGTCCTTTAGTGTTTGCAGCAAGATGAATGCTTATAAAACCAAATGTTCTGAGATCTAGCTGTCTGAAAGAAGGGTCAACAGGAGGTCATAACTTTTCATGAATGACAACAAGACTGGTGGTGTGTCTTTGTGTTGCATAGTGACCTGTTCAGGGAAGAGATGCATGGGTCCCAATATCTTTATCAGTCCAGATATTGAAAAACATTGTAGATTTAGTTCTAAAAAAGTATAGATTTAGTTCTATACTTTGTGCTCTGAGTGACATTATGTGGTATTACTTATTTTATATTATATTTAGCATTCCTAATTGCACTTCCTGAACCATTTGGTTTATTTCAGTTTATTTTTTAAATGTTTGACCAAGGTAGTCAATTTTTTAGTCTTAGTTTCTTTATTATATATGTTACATTGGCTGTTCTACTCCTTATTACACTGACTGAACAAATGAACATTGTTTTTCCATGTTTGACTAAGCTAGTGAAGGTATTAGTATAGTTCAGTGTGCTCTACTGGTGCCAAGTTAGCAAATTAATTTGTAATTCAGTACATTTATGTCTGCATTAAAATAAATCAACATTTTAAGTCCATTCAGCTGTTTTTCTGTATTGGGTTGGTATCAGCTGGTCCTAAACCTCAGATATTGGTATCACAAGTGGAAAAAGTAGTTTATCCTGCATGTGCCACTCACTGTGTTGGACACCATGAGTGATAGACACCAGCCCTCCTATGACACTGTAACAATAAAACCATATAGAAAATATACACCAACACTGAAATAATTTGGGACAAAACATTAAATAGAAATATTTCAAGGCTGCGATGAACATTGACTCAACTACCTTGAACCAACAAACCAACCAGGTTAGACATGGCTTCACAGCCTAGAACCTGAGCTGTAGACATGTTGAGCTGCTGTTGAGTCTTCAGTTTTTGACAACATCCAGAGGGTCTCTTATAATCAATCATCAACTATACTCCCTCCCTCCTACCGTACACACACACNACACACACACACACGCCACACACACACACGAACACAGGCGAGGTGAGCCCACCCCTTCAACACACACACACGCGCACACACACACACACACACACACATGCACGTACACACATACATGCAGCAACAAACACACACTCGCTGCCCGTCCATCAGTGTTTCTCATCTCGTGGGACAGATCTGAGGTAATGGAGAAGGAGGAGAAATTAACAGGCTTGGTTGTTCAGCAGGCTGGGAGTGATCACATACTGACATTTGTGCACACACACGTGAGTTACCACTGGAACAATCAAAGGCAATTAAAGTAAATGCAGCTGCAGATTAACCTTCAGTACATGCCCAGAAAACCATGCATAGGAATTACAGTAAATACATCAAAATCCTGGATTAATGAGTTGTTAACCAATAAGACGTGGAATTGAAAAACTTTTGAGTTTTGCTGTAACAAATGTTTTACTTTTCAGACCATTTAGTTTGTAAATTAGATTAATAATCTTATTCCTGTTTCTTTACCTACTTCACAGCAGTGCGTTATGGACTTGACACACATGAAGCAACAAACAAAAGAGAATTTTTTGGCAGACACGACTGTCTGCAAAGTTTTTAGCAACAGCAGATATTTTTGAAAAATCTCCCAAAAATTCAAATTTCTTATGATGCATTGCTGGCCTGCATGTACACATCTGCTTGTACGAGCTCAAAGTTTCACATGTATAAATTACATCAGTCGCTCGGCTGCATGAGGACAAGCGACTGTCGCTTCATCACAACACTTCCTTAGAAAATGAATGGAGAGGAAAATTTCTGAATTAATGTTCAAAACAAAATTACTTTCATTAAATCTTGCTGAATATAAAAAAATGAAAAACTGAATCTTCAGCAATGTCTGGTTTGAGACAATAAAACATTCTTTGAAAATGTGCATACAGTGGCGGTTGTTATGGGCTATACAGGCAGTTGCCCAGGGTGGCATCAGAAAGGGACGGGGCATCCAAGAACTAGAAAATAAACCTAAACTGTCATTTATATGCATGTGTAGTGGAGTGAGTTTCTTTTAGATGCTGTTGAGTACTGGGGTACATCACTAACAGCTTTCTGCTATAAAAAAAATACACAAAAAAACAACAACAACAAAGTCAGATTATAACTTGCATTTTAATTAGCTGGAGTGCGGCAGAAGGAGGGGCTCGCCCAAAGTGCCATTCCTGCAAAAAACCACGACTGTCTGAAAACTTAGGCATAGTAATTAATTTTGATTAGTGACTGTGATTAATCTGATGATTTTTTAAAATAAATTGTATATAATGTATACATATGACATCCAAACCTTATACAGACATTGCAGACATTATATTTCCTGAATCGTTGTATGAACACAGAGCTATTAGTGGTAAAACTTGTACAGTGGCTCCACAGCGCTGACCTTTGATCCTGTTGGTGTTCATGAACATGAAGTCAAACTTAAGTGAATTTAAGAGCAGGGCTGGGAATTGATGGAATAAAATGGCCCTCATCAATATTGATGCTGTTCTGGTAATTAGACTTCACATCTCAGACTCACAGAGACACACTGAGGGCACTGTGATTGGACAGCAGCCACGATCACTGTGTGTGTTAGGACAGGCTGAGGGAAATAAGCATTGGACAACAGCCACTGTGTGTACGAAGCAGTGTGTGCACAAATTTGAATGTGTTTGTATGCAAAAAACCTTGACATACTGCAGTTAATAGAGAGGTTTCTATGTGTTGAAGCAAATCACAACATGCTTGTGTGTTGTATATGTGTGTGTCCATCGATGAATGAATCCAGTCAAGTCCATCTGTTTGGCAGCAGAGAAGAATGTGAGGCCATCTGTGCTCTCACTGTGTGTATCTTTGTGTGTGTTTGTGGGTGTGTATGTGTCAGCCCCGAGGTGCAGTGTGTACGAGGCTGAGGTGATAAGAGCATACATAGTTACACACATGCACACACTGTGATCCCAGCTTGTCCTGCAGAGAAGTGAGAGCTCTTGTCTTCGTGTTGTTTCACACAGAGATGTAGTTAATGGTGTGTTTTTGTAGTTTGTGTTTGACAGTGTTTGCCTTATAAAATACAACATGGTTAAAATATTTGGTAACAGTCTTAATTTGGTGACAAAACAAAACTAAAACTCTACAAAAAAATAATCTCTTAAAGACTGTCTTGCTATCTTGGGAATATGGAAGTATAAACAGTCACACTAAATGGTCTGAGGTTAGAACTCAAAGCGCGTTTACACTCAGTCACCCAGCAGGTCAACACACACATCTGGGTTATGTGCATCAATATGGTGGGGAAGGAGATTGGAATCAAACCTACAACTTTCTGATTGCAAGACCCTTTCCTCCAAGCCCTAGTAGTAAGATTAAGTGTTTTTTTTTTTTTTTTTGTTGCTGTTTGTTTTAGTCATGGTCAGTTTGGCTTCAAACCTCAACCTCATATACAAGACCTGAAGATTGTGTTATGTGGTTCTATGGTTTGTTTGAGTTCCTTTGAACATCGTTTGTTTTGACCTTGTGGTGACCTTACAGATGCTCTAAAACCCTACAGTGGTTGTGTCTTAATCAAAAATCTGATGTGTAATGATGACACCTGACAAAATGTAATGTCTCAACTGTTGATAGTTTTTCTATGATTTTGTATGACTTTGTATTTTTGTGTTTTTATGATGCAAAGCACTTTGAAATGCCTTGTTACTGAATAGCACAAATACAATTTGATCGATTGATTGTTTGAAAATTCTTCCACAATGTGTGAGAATAGTGAAGTCACAGAAAATGGCAGAAAAAAAGAACAGAACCAGTTTTTTTCCATGGATGAATATATAAGCTACTGACAAAAAGTTAGCAATAGCTAGCACATATACTGGACCAAAAGGTTCAGCTAAAACATGCATGAAGTCACAAAGACATAATGTTAGCCTTGCATCAGTTTATAAGTAAGGAAGGACTCAGAAACATTGATCAGGCAGGTCTAATTTATCATATTTTATTAATGAGGATGAATACCTGTTGTTAAGATTATAATAAATAGTAAGAAATAAAGAAAGGGTGAAAACAAAGTGCTTTACTGACAGTATCCAACCTGAAAATAGGCAAACAGAGAAGGAGGAAAGACGTGCATCTGTGGTCTGAAGGACAGCAGCAGGCCCCAGACTACTGATAACCTTCATATATGGAACCAACTCCACCATGACACCTCACACTTCCCCTCACCTGAGATGTCTGCCAAAGTATTGCACTCATCTTTGTTCTGTGGAAATGCTGTGTTTTTACAACATGCACAGGGCTTTGATTCCCATGTAGTTGGAATAAATAGAACATATGTATTTATCACTTTATTGAGTTGAATTGCTCAAATTTACATTTTGGTTCTTAAAATTCAACACTTTTTTCACTTCTGCTTTTTTAAGACACCAAAGTAATGGAGCAGTCAGCTCATTTTGTTTGTTTGTTTGTGTGTTTTTTTATTTTTAGGAAAGGTCTAAGGACAGTGGATAGGATAATGTAGACATTTGAAAGAATAAAGGTCTGATTCCACAAATTATGAACTTTTATAACTTCAAATTGGTGGGTTTTCTGCACCAATTTACTTAATGGTTTATAAAAGTAATGCTCTTAATTTTAGTTCTACTGGTTTATCTATAATGACTAATTATGCTGTTTATTTTTTAGTTTTTAGTTTTATAAAAAAAACTTAGTTATTGACTTGTTGCTTCCATATCTTGAAAAATCATTTTTGACGAAGAAACTTGCAAAAAAGTAGTTTATTTTGTTCTGGACAAGACAAGAGAGAAAGTAAAAAAAATTAAAACAAATCCAATATTTAACAGTATGGATTCTGTTTTTTTCTTTAGGATAACAAAAAACATCGGTCTCTCCACAATTTATTAAGGAGAACATTTTAAGATATCAGTGCAAGTGCAACACTATAACTGCATATGTCTTGATGATTTTCTGTGTGAAAAATCATAACTTTATATTAAGTTAAAAAGAAGTTAATCCAGTTTCAATTCCTAAAAGTATATTGAAGCTGTTTGTGGCTTTTTAACCCAGTAAAACTCTCAAGGTTGATCCACACTCTGCATTATGGGACAAATGTGTTCTTTTACTAGACATCGAAACATGAAGGTCTTTCTTACGTACATTACATAGTTAATAAAGAGTTGAATTCTTTGAAAGTCATCATTCTCTTAATCATGAAGGACAGTTGGCATTGAGGGCCATGATTAACTACATTAACATATTATAAACTCTAAAGTACTCACTGGCAAACAAAATGTATAGCTAGACAGGAAGCTTTTTAAATAAATGATACCTGTAGTGCTTTGCAAGATAGAAAAGCACTATGCAGTCGTTATTCATTTACCTTTTACAGATGTTTCATTATTTTTGTTACTTTAACGATATATGGATATTTTTTTAGATATTTTGTTTAATATTTGTTTTTTGTTTCCTGTACCACTGCCCATCTAATTTAGTTCACCACTAAATGACAGTAAACTCTATTTCATTTTATTCTATTCCAAGGCCAGGAGGGGGCTGTTCATGTGTGTACGTTAACATCTCCGAGTGTGTTTATTTTTCAAGACACATTTCAGATTTCTCACACACACACAACTGCATATCATGTGGATACTTGCCCAAACCTTCCTTCAGCTCGGATCACTAACTAAATAAACTCCAGAGAACCTGGAACCATTACTCAGCTGCCAGCTGGGAGTGTGTGTGCGTGTTTGTGTGTGTTTATGTATCGGTGTGGGGACCAGGTTAAATGTTGAACATTCTAAGGTCTCTCAGCGATCGAGGTTTTCAGTCTTCTGACAAAATCTTAGTGTCTTAATCATGTTAATCTTGATCTGTAGCCATAGATTATCCTCAGCCACTCAATGTCCACAAACCCCTAAAGATGTGTGTGTGTGTGTGTGTGTGCGTGTGTGTATATGTGTGGCCTTGAGTCTGACACATTGTAAGGACCATGTTCCTAACAGAACATTGTGAGGACGAACTGCTTCTTATGGGGCTCAAAGCCCTGGCCCCATAAAAAGAAGTGCTGTTTTTGGGTTAAGTTTTAGGACTAACTTATGAGTTGAGTTTAGCTCAGGTTTAGGGTTAGGCAAACACAAACTGAATAAAAGTCAATGCA
>NW_006800128.1:1132241-1138913 GCF_000485575.1 Poecilia formosa | reverse complement strand
ATAAAAAGAAGTGCTGTTTTTGGGTTAAGTTTTAGGACTAACTTATGAGTTGAGTTTAGCTCAGGTTCAGGGTTAGGCAATATAATAAAATAAACACAAACGAGTTCATCTAAGGAACTCAGTGTTTCGGCTGTTTTGCAGTTTTCTGGAAGTTTGTTCCAGATTAGTGGTGCATAGAAGCTGAATGCTGCTTCTCCATGTTTGGTTCTGGTTCTGGATGCAGAGCAGAACCAGAAGACCTGAGAGGTTCAGGAAGGTAGATACAACAACAGCAGATATTTAATGTAGTTTGGCTGATTCTTCTTTCCATCATTGTCAGAAACAATTAATATTTGTCAACACTGGATTTCCTTCTGTCTTTAGGTCCGACTACAATCCTTCAGTCATGTTGAGTAGGCTTTGAGTAGGCAATTACAACAAAGCAATTCTTGTTTTTCTGCTTTGGTTGAATATGTGATGATGTCCTTGGGATCATTCTGGAGCATTAACAACTTTATAAAACCTGTTTCATGGAAACAGTGCCTTCGTATTGTTAGAGTGTGTTTGGTTGTGGTCTCCTAAATCAGTGCTTCCCAACCCTGGTCCTAAAGGCTCCCTGGCCAGCTTGTTTTAGGTGTTTCCTTGCTTCAGTCCAGGTGATTTCACTTGACCTGATTTGAATCAGGCCTATTAAAGCAGGACATCTAAAACATGCTGGGCAGTGTGGCTTGTGGACCAGGGTTGGGAAACACGCTCCTAAATAAATATTAATATTTGTTTCCATTCATTCATTTTCAATCCCGTTCAATGTGACTGAAGGTTGTATACATAAAACAAGTTATATAAACAACAAGGATGTTTTTTTTCTTTTCCAGACCTTGTCAATGCAGAAAACAAAGATCCTTCCAATTCCTGGTTTTGTGGGAATGTGAACTTGCTAAATGTATATCTTCTATACTGTGCAGAGCTGCTTGGAGCTGAGACAGATGGACAGGCATAACCTTATCCCATCCATCTGCAGTTGTCTTCTATGTTTCATCTGATCATATATTCATCACAGTATATATAGACACATATAGATAGATGCAGATTGAGTGCCAGCAGTACTGAGGCCTCCTCCTTTTCCAGACCTCCATCTGTCTCTTCCACCCCCTGCCATGTTTGATTGACAGCCAGTCTTAGGTGGAAATAAGGAGTGATACGAGGGAGGGAGTCAAAAAGAACATAATTGAACAACAACAAAAAAAATCTGAAATACAATATTTTTATTTTCTGTCATTTGCATTTATGTTAGTTTGGAAGATTTATTATAAAAATAGCTGGCAGTGAACTGACCCCAAAACCTTTCTGGAGTTGTGTCAAAACACTGATCATGGAGCAAGCAACACACCTAGTGTGATTTACCAATCTATAGAAAATACATGACACATCACTTTTGTAGTTTATATAACTAAAAATATTAATATGCATCGTTATGTTCCATGACTGCAAGTTGACACTATAGAAATTGGAAATGGCTGCTGTGATTTTAGCTGGTTAACAGAACTCTGCAGGCAGTAGTTGGTTTTCTGATGGGAATCTTTCATTTGTTGAGGCCTTTTATCACCAGAAGAACATTTTCAGGATTAAATGACTAATGTCTCAGAAAGATCTAGAGAAACTCATCAATGAGTTTATCTTTAGTTACATTGATTACTGCCACAGTGCCTTCACAGATCTGTCTAAAAAAATCAACCCTCCAGCTGCAGCTGATCCAAAACGCCGCTGCTGACATTCTGATCAGGAAGATAGAGAATATCACCCAGTAAATGATTCTTCCACTGAGAGAATAGACTTTTAAATCCTGTTGTTGGTTTATAAATTACTGAATGGCTTAAAGATCTGCTGTTGTTGTATCAACCTTCCAGACGTCTCAGGTCTTCTGGTTCTGGTCAATTTTGCATACCAAGAACCAGAACCAAACATGGAGAAGCAGCAGTTTTCTGCAGTCTTCCCAAAAACTGTAAACAATTGGAACACTGAGTTCCTTTAAATCAAGGCTGAAAACACATTTGTTTAGAGTCGTCTTTAATCATAGCTGAATTCTAGATTGAATTGCAGCTTTTTTATTACTATGCTGTTATAATGAATGTTTCTTTTTATGATACTTTAGTGTGTTATGTTTTTGTAAATTTAAAGTCTTTTGAACCGCCTTATTCCTAAAATGTGCTATATAAATAAAGTTGACTTAAAGTTCCTCAGCATTCAAAAAGTTACGTCTTAAAAGTGTAAAGTAAGTGTGTGTTTGCGTTGCAAATGTGTCTCTCCTGGTTGTAACAACCTCCAGAAGTCAGACTTCGACACTATAAAAACAGATTTAGGTAAATAATAAAGAGGTACATAAAGAATTCAGTAGAAAAGCATAATCGTTTCACAATCAACAGGTTATGAGTGTGATTCCAACTCCCTCTTCTGCTGCATGTTGGGCATGTCCTTGGGCAAGACACTTTCACCCAAATTACATGTTGATGACCAACATGTGTGATGTGAGTTTCTGTGGATTAGTGAAGATTTTAGTACAAAAGTGGTTTGAGTGGTCAGTAAGGCCAAAAAGGCACGCTGTAAGTGCAGTCCATTTACTGTTTTATATTTATCAGTCAAAATCAGTATCATCCAACATTAGACTTAACATTTGTTATTGTTGTTTCATGTTTCATACTATTGATGTGTAAAATGAAACAGCCAAAGGCGCAGACTGGAACTGTTCTGTGTCCTCTTCCTGTCAAAGTGTTTGATCAGCCTGAAACCGTCAAGATTTACAGAAACACAAATTTCAGCGTCTCAGTAGTATCCATCTCTCTCTCTCTCTCTCTCTCTCTCTCTCTCTCTCTCTCTCTATCCTAATTTGAAACAACTAAATGCATTGGAAAGCTCTCCAATTAGAACTGGACTCCTCATTTGGCATATCCTTACATTGACCTAATAGGAAGTCACCACAACATTTTTAGAGTTTGCAAGAAAGAAATAAAAAAGGAAGAAAAGAGAACAGAAAAAAGGAAGGTATGCTTTGGTCGTTTTAAACTTAAAAGGCTGGTGATGAAAAGTATGAAAAACAAGGTATTGGTCATTGGCTTCACAGTTAGAGGACAACACTGGCCAACCAGCATATTAAGTCTAAAATGGTATACTCATAAGAAACCAATTCACTTCCTTAAAGGGTTACTTTTTTCGTTTTTAGTGTGTTTCTGGTCTTATTGACACACCCATGTCAAAAAGAATGTTTCAAAGAACTTACCCCAGCTGTGGTGCCAATGTTTGCCTTCATACACTCCTGGTTTTATGGAGGGATATTATTCCTTTTAGAGTTTAGACTTAACTGTCATTGCTTTTGTCATAACATTTCTCAGTACTGAAATGGTGATCCATTCATTTTGATTTTAGTTTTTCCATGAATCAGGGTATTTTAATGAAGCATTTGTTAGTCTGTAATAGGTTAACTCACTGTTGAAACAGGAAAACTGTAGGTTTCTCACACTTTCTAAAGCCATAGAGAAATGGCAAGCAAAGCAAAAGATGAGGAGAGGATGTAGGATGCAAAGGAGATATATTTAGGAGAGTGGCAGATTGTGCCCATGTATTTGGGTCTCTCCATATCCATCTTTTAATCTGTCATCTATCATCTACACCTTTACTGACAGACAAGATCCAAGAAGAGGCGGACATATTTTTAATAACCTCTGTCTTCCAAAACTTCCTGTTTTTGTGGTGAAAATGGCTGCCGTTAAAACTGTCTTTCTCTAATGGATGTTGGCATATAGCAAGCCATTTAGAAGACTGCATTATAGACTACAGAAAGAGGTGGAAATACATGACGAAATATATAGTTCATAACTAAGCAGGTCATCTTGCAACAAACAGAATTTTTGGACAGACAAATTTGAATTCAAACTATATTTCTTTGCCCGAAAATCCTGAATCTCATGAGGATGTTAGCTGTAAAAGTGAGTACACAGGGTTGCTACATGTATTTGATGACAAATTAAATAATTTTCTAGACTCAAATTACCAATGGCCATCCATCCATCCATCCATCCATCCATCCATCCATCCATCCATCCATCCATTGAAACAAGAAAAAAAAAAGATTTGCTAAATGACAGCATAAAAAGAGAAATTCAAAAAAATGTACATACATTTCCATAATATTTGATAAAACTGACTTTAAATCTGTGTGACTAGGTCAAATATTCTGGAAATCCTTACTCAATCTGCTTAAGTCTTTTGCACTTTCCTCATGGCAGCACTGGTGTAACTGAGTCAAATGTGTAGAAACACTTCTCTGCCTGTAGATTCTTTAAGGAAAAGGCATAACGTTTCCACAATATCAATTTTGTTGTCCTTAAGGCATGTTGCAACCGATGAAAATTTTTTCCAAAAGATTCACAAGTTTTGTTTTGTTGTTTTTTTCTCAATAAAGCAACGGTCTCAGGTGCCAAACATATTTGAAGAAAGATACAGAAAGAGACATTCACAAACACAGGAAAAGTTGAGTTATAGTCACATGCAGCATTGTTAAGCTGCACAGACAGAGGGGGGAGTAATTGCTATTTTGAAATGAGTAAAATTAACTTGTAACCCCAACAGGCATTATTGACATTGAATACATCAAATTAGCAGTTATTTTCCAACACTTTACATATCAAACTAATAAGTAGTTTACTTACTGTTGAGAAGTGAACAAAGCTCTCTAACACATTCAGAACTAATATTTGTTGCTCAAATCTGTGGAAGACGGTGTCTTCAACAGTCCCACAACTGCCTCAAACACAATGATTTATTTTTTGAAAAAGGAACAAAAACTAGAACAGTCATTCATAGCTTTTGTCGAGAAAACAAAGAAACTTCTATCTCTGTTGTCACCTAGCAACAGCTTTCCTGTGACTTATAGTAAAACTAACTATCCTCATGGCTTATGTTGGGGGTCCCTCCCAAAAGCCTGAAATGAGAGTTAACTACTGGCTTGTTGTGGTATTTGTGAATTTTATTATTAACAATATTTAAAAAAAGCTCCAATCAAGTTTATTTGACATATTAGCAGAACAGCTCTTTCTGTTTTTGTTGTAAAGCCCTGCCATCCATCCATGGCCTTACATGATCCCGAAGTGGGTCTCAGGGTAATAGGGTAAGGGGACGATGGTGGCAATGTTGGTAGGAGTTTGTCCCATAATCGATATTTTGTTGGTTCGAGCCCAAAACTCTGTGTGTCTCTGTGTCCTTGGGAAGACCCTCCACCCACCTAGTCTGCTGGTGGTGGTCAGAGGGTGCAGTGGCACCGGTGGCTACAGTCCAGTAGCTCACCACCATCAACATGTGAGTGTGAATGGTTGGATGTAGTGCAAAGCGATTTGGGGGTCATAAAGTGTTATATAAGTACAGACCATTTACCCCACCAAGGATGGAAACACACACCTCCTGGAGGTAATCCAGGGTGTTCCCTCACCAGATGGGACTGTTGTCTCTAAAGCCAGTTCCTGATCTGCCTCTTGGTCTCCTTCTAGTGGTGTTCTTCCTCTCTATCTCTTTACTGGAAACTCAGTTGTGTTGAATGCACCATAGGAGACTCCACAGTAACTTATGTTTACTTGAGATTGGGTAACCAAAGGGAAACCCAGACATCCCTATCCCCAGGGACACACTCTGGCTTATTTGGGGCATCCTATGGTGGGTAGACCTCTGGTGGGTCTGCCCTGGTATTCCGTGGGTTGGACCTGGAGAGGCACCCAGAAGACATGCAGATTAGCTGTCCAAACAACTCTTACTGCTGCAGGGGAGCAGAGATTTTACTCTGGGACCCCTGGGTTCAGGCGTCTCAGCCGCCCTAAGGAAGCTCATTTCAGTCTCTTGTATCCCGGATCTCGTTCTTTCAGTCATGATCCATATCTAATGACAACAGGTGAGGGATGAAATGTTGAAGGGCCTTTAAATTATGAGCTGTACTTTTTGGGACAGCTTCATCTTCACCACAACAGACCAGAGCAACACCTACATGATGTACTGATTCACTGACACCTGGCAGAATATAAGTGAATATTTACCCCTTATATTAGTATCAGAACAATAAACATGTTATCCTAAAAAATTGATTTAATTGTATTGTATGTTGCCTCTTCTTTCAACAACAGAGAGATACTTTTATTGATACATCTTCAGATGTTGCATGTCAGTGACAAAACCACAGCAACTTTTCACTTTGTTTTTTATACTGGAGATGAAGAGATTCTGTCATTCTTGGTCATGCATGCACATGCATAATCATACCCTGAGATAGACAGATATAGTATGAATGTCTTGCTGTGATGTATATGAGGGTACAGTTACATCCCGGGGTTAATAATGGAGCTGTCAGTTTGATGTGCATACCTGTGTGTGTGTATATCTGTGTAAGCCATTAATAGTGTGTTAGCTGCTATTACAGTTGAGGGCTTTGCGCCAACAGGGTTGACTTGCTCCTATTCAGTCTATTCAGACATAATAACTTTGTGGCAAATAAATAAAGCAGTGGTGGAGAAAGTACTCAAAAAATGTACTTAAGTAAAAGTAAAAGTACCACATTAACATTTGTACTTAGGTAAAAGTAAAAAAGTACTGGCTTTTAAAAATACTTTATTAAAAGTAAAAGTACCACATTAACATTTGTACTTAGGTAAAAGTAAA
>NW_006800128.1:1126694-1131338 GCF_000485575.1 Poecilia formosa | reverse complement strand
CAGATACTTACTGTAAAATGTAGTGGAGTAAAAGTAGAAAGTATCCATTATTAAATCTACTTAAGTAAAGTACAGATACACGAAAATTGTACTTAAGTACAGTAACGAAGTACTTGTACTTCATTACTTCCCACCACTGAAATAAAGGCTACATTATCATTTGTATTCCAGGTATTTGCCTTGTTTTTTTTTTGTTCCTGATAGATTTTGTTAAAAATCTTAGCATAAATTTTACTATGAGTCACACTGAATCACAAAAATTTTGTCTGTTTTTTCTCTGATCATCTGAAATATTTCTTATCTGTTGCCTTTATAACCGTTATTTAGAATGGTGAAAAAATATCTGCTCCTTGAGTTCATAGCAACAATGTCTTTAAAAAACTATGATGCTTCATCTGTCCATCCATCTGAAAACTTTGTCTTGACCTGGAGCAATATCATCTCTGATGGGCCTCACCCACTTCATTCTGTAACCATTACATTATTATTATTTACTATTTTAATACATTACAAATCGTTTCCCTTACTTCTCTCTTCCACACCCAGCCGTCTGGAAGGCTGAGGTTGCTGCTGCACAGAAGGTTGATTGTCAATAGATCAAGAAACTGACAAGAAACTGAAATTGACGTTATTCAAGAAAAGTTTACTGGTTACTAGTTTTATTTAGGTTTTTTTTTTCAAACATCATAAATGCTTATTGGAAATTTTGAGTTTGTTTGTCCAGATTAAAGTCTTCAGAAAATATGGTGTGAATATGCAACATAATTTCAATTAATTTCAAAAACATAAGGTGCACACAATATACAGGACCATGAAGTTTCAAGACATATTATATAGGTTTTCTTTTTTGTTAAAACATATCTATATATATTTTTTATACAAAACAAACTCTTTGTTGTATGCATTGGCAACATTCTGTCAGCCCTGTCTTAGTTATGTTTGTAAATTTTTATTCTTGCACAATTATCACTATCCATATATGTGTTTCTGACCATCAGGTCAGAGTAAGTCTTTATATATCTTGTCATATTTATAGTTATTCTTTGTATTTTTCACCCATACATGAAATAAGTATAAACTATTTTCTACTTGTTGATATTATTACCCTAACATCACAAATGAAAAACGTGTGAAATTAGAAAGCTTATGGTTTCTGTCAATGTTGGGACTGTTTACAGACTTTGTTTTGTGAACATTATACATTTTCCATTTTAGGACCTAACATGGAAACTTGGGCTACTTTTACACATCAATGAACAGCAATATTGTTCAGATCGCTGTTGCTAGTTGATATAGTTCTATAATGAGGTAGTAAGTGGAGGAACACTGAATGACAAATTTAAAATGTTCCTGTTTCTGGGAGGAAAAAAACAAAAACAAAACTAATTTCTGGAAAGGATGTGACTCCCTGACTGTAGCATGATTTGAAAGGGAAGTTGTTAGTATGCTGGACAACGTTACAAAATTAGATCTCAGTGACCCCAGAAAGGAGGGTCATGGCTTTCAACTTTTACTTAAAAAAAAAAAAGTCTAAAGTTGTAATATTTGTTGTACATCCTATATAAGACCCAGTTCCACTTCTGCCAATGGATTAAGGCAAAACTTAATCTTGTGATAAAAAAAGTTTTACCACTTTTTCATCAACTGGCAGGAAACTCACTGAGTAGATTTTCAGAAGGCAAACCTTTCAGGATGACTGTCAATAACGAAATGCAGCATGCCACACTCTTATCCTAAGAGTCAGAGGAGAGGCACTGAGAGGGATCTCCTCTTTGTGAAAACTGTTGTAAAGGGGAATCAAAACTGCGGCCTCCACCAGCGTTACAGCCTGCTAATGCTTCCCTGTCAGTCTACTTGAGCAGCAGTGTGTCTAAATCCTTCGAATCATTTTGTGGAGCCCCACTGAGCCAGGACCAGCCAATGTCAAAGTAAGCCATCAGTTGGATGAAAGGCCTGTAAGCCTTTTCTTTTCTCTAACTATTAGGAAAGACCAACTGAAATATTATTATTCTCCTGTTCTGAAATATGTCAGATTAAACTGTTACTTTCACTGAGCCATACATGAAAGACACAAACACTAAAAGTGCTTTACAGCCGTATTCCAGAATGCATTTGGAATTTTCTGAAATATTATATTAAACATTTTTAACCTGCTCAGCAACATGACAGCTTAAATTGTTACTTTTAGCAACAAAAGGGGAAAAAAAAGGAAAAACGACAGCAGAAAAAAAGGAGGAAGATTTAGAGAGAAAACCAGCAGCAACTTTGGTTCCTGAATCCCACCAGCAGATCATTGTATTAATTCATTAAAGAAATGACTTAAGATGACAGCTTAACATGTAAATGCTTGGCTATGTAAATAAGCAATATCTATAACAATACAGTCAATTCAAAAAAATATCACATTGGAGTTGATTCAGATGGCTGATTTAGGTGAGTTATATTTTATTTTAGCAAAAATAAAATAAAAGCAGCAAAATGACAGAAAATGAAGATTTCTGAAAGTCTAAATTGATAGTAAGATAAATACTATTTTAATTCTTCAGTTTTATATTACCTTAGGCTAATATATTGACAACCATCCATTTAGATTATTTCTTTAAAAGTATGAAATATTTCAAATAACTGATTTCACAAAAACTCTTAAACTGTGGAGTTAGTATATGAAAAGCTCAATCCACACTGCAATTCAATCAGCCCTGTGGTAGACTGGTAACCTGTCCAGGGTTTACCTCCATCCATTACCATTTATAACCCTACAAATGATCAAGGCCCAGTAGTCATGTTTAAGGTTATCAACAGCCTTTTGTTTAGCAGATTCTGAATTGTTATGTGCAAAGTAATCAGAGCAAATATGTATACAAATGAAGTGATGTGTAAAAACATTTTATCAAAGTATTGAGCACATTAAGAAAAATATAGGCAATAATGAATAGAAAGCCAAGAAAGCAGCAAAAATCTTCCAGTATTTAGAAAGTAGTCCAGAGAAAATATTCTGGTTGAGCAAAAAGGCTGATAAGATTTAGATTATTCTGCTGTGTTTTTTTTTTTTCTACAGGAAAGTTTTTTTTTGCTTTTTTATAAGATCTTCAAGAGATTTTAAATTGAAACGCATGCTGCCATTTTTGTTATATTGGCCCTAACATATGCACGTTTTTGAGCAACATCACCTCCTGTGAAGTCTTTCTAATATGATGTTGCTTTCTTTTTGTAAAAGTTTGTATATACTGGATGCTAATGTGTCCCAGTGTCCTGCAGAATTATGACTGGATATGTCTCCTTTGTGTCTTGATTTAAATTTTTTTATGATAACAGATTAACTGACCGACCTGTCCAGGGTGACCCCCCTCTATCCCGAAACATTAGCTGCCACATGAGCAACGGATGGTTGCTCATGTGGCAGCATTTTTTTGACTTCTCCCAAAAATATGTTGTGGACTGGTTTGTTAGGGGATCAGTGTGTGTAACCCATAGTGTTAGATGTGATGTGGGAGTGACATTGGTGTTGCTGTAATCATTGGGGTAGAGAAGCAGTAAGCAGGGACATTTTCATACAGCGCTTCTGTGTCATTGGTGATTTGCTCAGGTTTTAGTTATGAAATATTGACAGTTTAACAAATAATGTGTGCTTGTTTCTGATGATATACAATGTTTACAACATTTTAAACCCTAGCAAGGAGTAAAAAAGTTACTTCCACGAATTAGAATTTAAAAACTCTTCATTTGCTTTTTACTGTGGCTGTATAATTTTGTCACCTTTTTGACTATTATTGAAGCTTTTCTGAAGAAGATGGGTACCACCACGCTTTACACAAACATTTTCCAAAACAGCAGCGTCTGTGTGAGCCAACTTTTTAGTGAAAGCTGTGAGTCCAGCTGGGTGCTTAAGAATAAATTGATCACCCATAAATGTCACCTTGTTTTCAGCTGCACACTCAGACACTTCTTGCTTGCTAGGGGCTTCTCACAGTCATTTTGCAGATTTGAATTGCCAAACTGAAGAAATACCAGTCTTTGTTCTTTGAATCATACTAGTGTTTTTTTTTTATTTGCACCATTGACTAAACCTCTATTAAGCTTTCCAGATCATCAAATCATTTTCTGTCACTTTGCAACCTGCTGCTGAACTCAATACAGTAAAACATTCATGACAACTTTATTTTTTGAGTACTTAAGAGTAGAAAGAAAATAGGAAGATGATTTTATTTAAGCTTATAGTTACACATTTCCAAGGTCCAAGCTTGTTTAGTTGCTGTAACTTTCTTTATTTGAAAGCTGTTCCATAGAGACAATGGAGTAAGATAAAATATAAATATTTCTTAATGTTTTTATGCTAGTTATTACCAAGTTAGCAATGGACTTTACACATATTAATTTACATTGTTAATGTCTAACTGACATTTTTGTGAACACTGTGTAAATAATCAGGACCACAAACCCTATCAAATCCATCATACCATGCTACAAGTAGTATGACAGATTTCTCTACATTTTACAAGGCATCATTTAGTGCTGTGTATCGTACTTATGTTCTAAATATAAACAATCTGAGACTCAAATGATGAGAAACTAAAAGGTATCTTCAGTTGAATTTACCTGTAAGACTCTTACAGGTAAATTCAACCTGTAAGAGTCTTACAGGTA
>NW_006800128.1:1120341-1126410 GCF_000485575.1 Poecilia formosa | reverse complement strand
TTATTATTATTATTATTATTATTATTATTATTAATGATGTAACGAAATGTGACTTAGTTCAAAAGGAATTTAGCTTTGGATTATGGAAACACAGCTTGATTTATTTCAGTTTTAATCTTGGTTTGTCTCAAACAGGTTATGGATGCTGATTCTGCAGTTTGGTACCTCAACATCTCTATAAATGTTCTAACTTTGCCGTATTTTGTGATATGTTTCCTGAACATACACCATCTTACAAGTAGAAATGGCAACAATTAAAATGCATTCACTTCTACTGGTGATTAACATTTCCTTCATTTGTATATTGTCCACATTTTTCTGACTTTGATAAAAACTGCAGAAGACAATGAAGAAAAACAAAAATGAACTCCAGACAGAAGAGGACATGTCTGTATTGTCTTCTCTGCTCTTCCTTTCGACGTCCTCTCCATTGTTTCTTTCAGTTTGTAACTTCACTTCTCACCTTTGACCTCTTCTCCTCTACATCTCCAATGTTCAAATGATTTTCGTCCCTTCTCTCCTCCCATATGACCTTCACTCATATGGGAGTGAAGGTCATTCCTCAATTCTCCTCTTTTTTTCCAGAGGATCCCTCTCTCTGTCTTCATCCATGTTCTCTCCTCTCCTGTCTGCCCCTCTCTCTCTCTCTTCTTGGTCGGGGGTCTGTATTGTCCCACTTTTGGCTCTCTGTGGGAACAGCTTCTCTGTTTTTTTAGTAATTCAGCTGGGCTTTTTCTTTTTTCAAAGAAGGCCACCACAAAAGGTCCCATACTCCAAATACACACAAACCTAAGCAATACCCCTTGCTCCCCACCCTCCCACTAAGGCCCTCTGAGTTTGTTTAAGAGATTGAGGATATAAAAAAGACAGAAAGGGAGAGGGACAGAGAGAAAGCGTCCGCCCATTAAGGTAATTATATAGAGCCTCTGTTCCTGTTAGGGCCCTTAATTGATGTTAATGTTTGCCTAATTGGTGGGATTCAAGGAACTGGGGGGTGAGGGGGCTCTTCCTCAAAAGGGCCTTCTTCCCCACAAGGAGCACCCTTCAGTTCTCCCCACATCTTCTCGCTCTGTCGTTCACACCTTCCCCACAATAGCTGTTACCTCCAGCTTTCTCACATTACTTTTTCTTAACACCCCACCACCACCTCCCCCTCCACCTCTTGTCCCCTGTCCTCACCCCCTCTGGGCAACTGAACAGGCTCTCACAACTCACATACCAACCTCATTTAACTGCATCAAAACACAGCAACACGGTCAGAGACGAAACACAACAGGAGACAAACGGAGGCTTAGTTTACCCAACAGATAAAGATTTTATGATTTGACGCCTAAAATGTGCTCACATCTTTAGCAAGGTTATTCTTGAAAGCTCATGCAGCTGAATGAAAGTCCGATATGTGGACTATTTCAATTTTCTAAAAAACGTTCTAAAATAATGTACAATGTACTAGTTGATGAAAAATTATAGTTTAAGTTTAGATTTATATTCACTTTATAACCTCACCTTTTTGAATGGTTTTATGGTTTATAATTACACAAAATAATTTTTGCTTCATAAACACTTAACATTTAAGTTAAGTGTTTGTTGATAATGTTTTAATAAACATGGTAAATTATTTTCAGAGTATTTATACTAGTCCATTTATATCTAACCTAGAATGAAATAAAGTGTTTCTGTCTGTAGCTGAGTCCATCAAAGGAGAACATAGAGACACACAGGAGAAACAGCCTGCATTATATCATCAATAACTCAAAATATGTAAAGTATTAAAAAATTCTGCAAGAAACTAAATAAATTACAAAAATTTGAACAAAGAAAATTCATCCTATGGTTAGATATGAAGAAGAAAAAACAATCAAGCTCATATATACAATATCTATTAAAAGCAGCAATAAATAGAGTAAAGGAAATTCATTGGGGAGAGATGATACATAGTATGCAGAATGCTTCAGTTTATTCTGTTGGGTTCCTTTTTATTGTGTCGGAACAACTCACTCACCGAAGTGATGTCTGAAAACTACTTGTTTTAAATAAGACTAAATTTAAAATATTGTAAATGAATGAATGCACATAAAAAGCCCAGACAGTAACTGAACATCGTTGTGGATGTAAAGGTTTCAGCCTCACCATGTGAACATTTATACAGCATTTTGTTAGCAAGACCTCTGCATTTGCTTTTTTCTTTGCCTAATTATGTTCCTTTTCCTGTTTTATTTGACATGTTCATGTTATAAAATACCTGAATCAAATGTTTTAATTTTTAAACCCCTTCACCAAGGGAAACTTTATGTAGAGATTTTAGGTTATTCATAAGGGGGAAAAAAAAGTCTGGTGCATTGTTTGCCCACATCTCAGTAAGCAGAGGCTCAGAGTTGCCTTTTCCACTCTTACTTTTATCTCATATATAACTACTCCTTCTTATCCACTGTAATCATAAAAAGTAAGAACTATTCCTTTAAATCCTGTGGTTTTAAGTATTTTGTAAGCATGCTTGGGGTGGACTTTGGAACAAATTATTCCACTTTTGGTTCTGACTGAGGTCCTGATGCGTTGTTCCCATCTATTTTAATCTATAATGTTTGGATTTTATAAACATAAAGTTAGTTTTAATTTTAATTAAAACCTCCTCAAGACCAACTCATTTACATTTGTTGAATTTGAAATATTATGATATGGCATCTGGGCAAATCTCACATGCTGTCTGACACACCCAGTCAGACAGCAGCCAGGGTCAGAACACATGCCCAACACCACTCGTTCCAGGAACCTCAATGTCTAAATCGACTTAACATTTGGAAGTGGGAAGAAGCAACAGAAGTGAGGTTGATTGAAAGCTTTCCCTCCGGATGCCATTAAACATCCCCAACCCCAAGGCCATATGTGTCCATGACATGAGAATTTTAGAAGTGAAAGCGTCTGGGTGGTACAATATAACTCTGTCCACCATGAGACAGGAAATGGAGAACCCACATCACACCCTAAGGCCCTACAGGTGTGGCGGTGTGTTGGAGCAGACTGAGGGAGGTGTCCATGGGTGGGGCAGAATTAGCAACAACCTGACAGGTTCAAATGAATAAAACAAATACAGATCTGAATCAGAAACTTTGTGATTGGTTAAGCTTCATCAGACCAGAACAAATGTATACCCACGCTGCCCTGGGGCAGACTGACAGAAGGAAGACTGCCATGTCATCGCGCCACCAGGCCATCTGACTACCACCAGCAGAGGAGAACAGTGACATGTCTTGTAGGGTTTAGACACCAGTTACAGACCAAACTCCTACCTGCTGGACCATCATGTAAGGACTGGAGGATACTGTCACTTCTCTGACAACAAAGCAGTAGGGAGAGGGAGAATCATGAAAACAATCGGTGCACCTCTGCGGGCTATAATGCTGCTCCACTTGCTGTATGCAAAGTTTCTATGGTAACTAGCTCTTCTACTGGCTGATGTTGGTGGAGGTCCTACCATTTGCTGTTTCCTTTATGATATTTCAGGATACATGCTTCATAGCAGACTCACTGCCTTGTTGCCTGGACAAAGAGCTGTTAGGTCCCACCCTGATACTAGGCCTAGATCCAGTTGGATTCAGAGCTAAAAGTCAGTCAGAAACAAAAACACAAAAGCTTCTTAGTTTTGGGTCAACTTGCTCTGTGTGTATTTGCAACCATTCTGCTATCTGAGTTAAGGACATTAGCAGATTTATGGTCTAGTTGTTTCCTGCATCTCAAAGCCATACTCAGCAAACAGCTCTGTATCAAAGCACACCACATTTATGAACCTGGTTAGCTTGGTAAACCTGTTGCCTCTTCAAATGTTGACCATGCAGCTTCAGAACTTCCTCCAAATCCCATTAAAAACCCAAACAAACCCAACAATTTAAAAAATCCATGGTTTCCAGAACAAAAATATGCAAATTAGAATCACTTTTAAACTACACACACTGCAGCTCTAAAAAAACTAGCACAGATCATTTGTTTAAAGCATGTCACTTTTATAGACAATATGTTTTCTACATATGTTTGTTACTCATATTGTTATTAGGTTGTGACAGTATAATATGAGACAGAAAATCTGTGACAAAAATATTAGCTCCTCTTCCTCGTCCATGTGGTTCAGAAACAACCAGTCAGCCAGGAGGAGTGTCTTACTACTGTCAATCATACTTGTGTGCTGCTCACACCCTCCCCTTTGCTGTCTGGTAGGGTATAGCTATTTCATTACACTGGAGCCTGCCACGAATGATAAGGCTAGTTAGCATAGCCACTGATGACAATGTGTAAACAGTTTTCCTGTAATGGTAAGTTGTTTCTGCAGCATTTGAACATTGAGCAGCTTGCACATAAGCTTGATTGGCAGTCCTAAGACCCTCCTACTGGCTCTGATTGGTTGTTTTTGACTGAGCGGTGTATTTCTGCAGATGGCTGTAGGACCACAGGGGGAGGCAGAGGAGCTCGATTTTTTCACAGTGATAGTAAAAGTGACATAGTGACAATTTTCACAATGTGAAAAACACATGTTGTTTATAAAAGACACATTCTGCCGTTTTAATGTAAAACTGTTCAAGACATCACAGACTAAACTACCTAAGCCTGCCTGATCTGTATTTAAACTTAAATCCAACTCCAAGGTAAGCATAAAATAGAGCTCACTGGGCATAAACACCAAGTCAGTCCAAAATCATTAGATCAAACCATTCAGGATGAATCCCATTTTAAACCAAGAACTCATCCAAATCAGCCAACCAAAGTTAGACCAAACTAAACACACAACAACAAACAAACACATCCATCTTCCTCAAAGGCAAACACAGTAAACTGAGTTGATCCAGATGAACTTGAGCTAACTGACAGCCGCCATTGTGCTGCAATGACATGCTCTGCTCTGACACAAACTGACAGCGATTGTTGGTTTGTGTAGGCTCTGATGATGATGATGGTGATGATGATGATGGCAGAGGGTGAAAGGCACCGTCAGCCTCCACTGTTCTCCCGTCAGCTCCACCACCAGCATGTGCTGGCACTGCCGCCACCACCAGGCCCAGTGCTAATTACAGCTACATCTGTTTTTATTCTTCCTCTCCTCTCGTCCCGCTGTTGTCGGCTGAACAAATAGTTCACGCCTTGTCCCTCCCATCCTGCATCTCTCCTCTTTACTCCCCCTGACACCTTCCTGCATGTCCTCACAGCTGGAGGCAGTGTCAGCGCTGCTCTATTATGGAGTGTATTTGCATGTTTTTGTGTGTCATCTGTGTGTGAGAGAGGGAACGTTTGGTATTAAACACTGGCACATTTTTTCGTGTTCCCACATCTCTCTGTGTTTGTATATGCTAATGAGAAATTTCTGTCCTGCTAGCCATAAAGGAGCTGCTGGATAATAACCCTGTAAAACAAACAGCTGCGAACCAGCAAACCAATTATCTCTGCTCTTGTTTTTCCGAGCTCACTGAAATTGCTGGATGTAGAAGAAAGAGAAGTGTGTTTTTACCAACACTGAAGCCTGAAATGACCCAACACACTACCCTGCATTCTTTCTCTTGGTTCAGTTAAGAGTACCCATCATTTCATCATTTCAATGGAGGGGTGGAGGGGAGGGGGAGTGAAGGGATCAACAGACGACGACAAGGCCATTGGAAAAAGCTAAGAAAAATGACAGCACCACAAATAACCTTCAACGCTTTCTGCCCACGAATTCAGCCATACACACAGAAAACTCCTCTAAACTATGTCCTGCAGCCAAATGAGACACCTGTCCAAACCTCCAAAGACCTTTTGTATCTTTCACAAATTCTCTGCACAGTGTTCTAATTGGCTAGCCGGCCTGTGTGTTAGCGTGCATGGCATGCCTGGCTGCCGAGAAGGTAAAATAGGCAGGCGGGGGAGCTGAATAGAAATTTGATTGTGTTGCTGTCAAGCGCTCCCACATGAACTCCCCTTTTCTTTTTCCACTGAGACAGAGAGGAAAAGTGTGAAGGGAGAGTAGGGGGATAAGAAGGTGTGTGTGTGTGTGTGTGTGTGTGTGTGTGTGTGTGTGTGTGTGTGTGTGTGTGTGTGTGTGTAGGTGTG
>NW_006800128.1:1115215-1120331 GCF_000485575.1 Poecilia formosa | reverse complement strand
GTGTGTGTGTGTGTGTGTGTGTGTTGGGGGTAGGGGGAATGTAAGGGCTGGGTATGACGAGGGAGGGTGAGAGAGAGAAAGAAAGAGAAAGGGTGAAAGAGACACACTTCATTTGCCATCCAGTGGCCTGATTGGAGTGGCAAAGCCAATTCACATTTCAAGTGGAGTTCCCATCACACAAGCCCCCTATACCAAACCTCCATTCCTCCTTCATCACCCTACCTCCCTGTCCCCACCGCACCCCCACCCCCGTCCCTCGTATCCTGCCAATCAAGCACAGCCTGTACAAGCTGCCGATGTTTCGAGCAGAGAGCTTCATCATCATGGATGGGAGCGGTAATGACTCTCTCTGAGGGGCTGTAATAGCTGCGGCTAATGGGGAAGGGTGGCAGGGAGCGGGGCACAGGGAGCGAGGGTCATGGGGAGGGTTGGGGGTGACTGCAGAGCGGCTGCCGCTGTCACGGCCAGAAACTTTTTTGGGGTAATTTACACTGAATGTTTCCCATCGTTCAACAAGTTGGAGGGGTCTCACAGCAGCTTCTGATTGTCTTCAATACACACAGAAAGAAATCTTCCTAAAATACCGGACGACCAGAGTTCATGTATGTGGAGCCTTGAGAAGGCCGCGGAAGAATAAAGCACCGGGTAAACGATGGAGGACTTTGAAAGAGACCAGTCGGGCCCAGGGCGATCACAGACTTGGTTTTTGACATTTTGGGGACTTCATCTTTAAAAGTTTAATAAAATAATAAATAAACTAGAAGAAGACAGGCCAGAATTCAAGAGGCTTTGAATTTGTTTAAGGAATTAACAGATGACTAAAAGAGACACTCATAGAAAGGGACTGAGAGGCAGATGACATGCTTCCAGTGACATCTTACAGATTGTCACTGGAAACAAAAAAATAATATTTTTTGTTTTAGATCATGACTATAGTGGTATAAAAAATATGATGACTAAATTTTGTACACTTTGTACACTTTATATACCCCAACAATTTTTAAGAAAATGTGTAAAATTATTTTATTAACCTGAATAATTCAGGACAGCTGTAAAAGAACCATATTATTCTGTGGGTTGGGCAGACATGATGGCGTTCCACAGACAACGTCCAGTGTGGCCTTTGAGCTGAAGCCTCTTTGCTGCAGAGCCGCTGAGCTCCGGTTCTTTTGTTTCCCAAAGATTCATAGCAATTTAGAGCTTGAAGCAGAGAGCCTGGGCCTTTTGGAAGAGCATCTATGTAATGTGCCAACATGAAAAACAATTTCAGAACAAAGTGGTATGGAAAGAGAAACTGTCATTTGGCCATTCAGTGAAATTCTCTCTATAGCGGTTCATATAACTTAGATTAAGACGTCAGACAAAAATACTTTTAGCCTACATTTTTAATTTGGTTTTCTAAGAAGTCATAAGAAAAACACAACTTATCATAATGAAAATTTAGGGAAAAGAAAATGCAAACTAATTACTATCTCGATTTGAACTGCATGGGAATTTTATGGGGTACTTTCAAATATTTTGAAAAGATATTGAATTTGTAACATTAGGGTAGGGGTAGGGTTGGGTTAGGGTTAGGGTTAGTTATTAATATTTTATTTTATCGAAATATACATTTTGTTTCAATTAAATTTGTAAGCAGTTTGTTGTGCTGTAACATCTGGGTTTTATCTGTCATAAGATATCCCTACACTTTACATTATTCACCTTTCTGTCTTGTTAATGTTGAAATGCAGCCTGTCTGCACTGAATGGATTATCCCCCAGAGTGCAGTGAAACGAAATTGTTGTCTTGCTCAGCAAAATGTGAAACCTGTCTAACACAACACAGTCAAATTTACACAGTTTTAAACTTTTAGAAGCTATTTTGACAGTGGAACAATTAAAAGGCCAACTCAGAGGTGAGTGAAACAGACATGTTGTGGAAGTGATTACCTGCTACAGTGAGCAAGAACCTTACTCACTGCCAACAAACAGGATGAGAACTGAGCACAGCAAAGCAGAGCCATCTCCTGGATGGCTGACATATATCATAAGGATTTCACAAAAACTAATTTTTCTGTTTTACTTTAAGGTTGAGTACCTGAAAAACACCAAGAACACAGACGTGCACAGTGCATGGTGTTCTATCACCTCCTGCTGCTGCAGCTGCTGCCATTTATTCATCTTTCAATAAATGATACCTGAAGATTTAAAATTCCTACGTTCTGCTTGAATGCTTTGGCAGATATTTTGACGTAATTTACATCTTAAACATATTCTTAGTTTTGGATATAATTCAGCCACAATGCCTATGTAGATGTAAATGTCACAACAGTGTTGTGTTCAAGACCACCTAACCCGAGACCGAGACAAGACCAAGACTTTTAGGGTCCGAGACCAAGTCGAGACCAAGACCGAGGGGAGTCGAGACCGAGTCAAGACCAAGACCAGCGCCCCACGCTACATGATACTATAAAATGTGAAATATGATCAAAATTACTTCTCAAATTGATCTGAAAGATCCATATTCACATAAAAACACCTAGATATTAAATACTTAATAAAATTAATCAATATTAATTTTGCTTCCATCTNCTTACCTTCTTTGAGCTACTTTTCTAAGTGACGAAAAAAGTAAGACGTTGTCCCCACCGTCTGTGAAACTGCCTGGATGTTGAGTTAGCTGTGGCCATCAGATTTCTTATGATTTATGCAGCGCTATTATAATACTGACGATTAAACATCTTATGCCGCTGAGAGCAAACCACTGCGCCTGTCTCAGGCTGTGTGCGAGTGAAAGGTGGGGAGGGGGAGGGGAGAGAAACAGAAACACGTATTTGGCAAGTCACGTTATTGCTTGGATTTTAATCGGTGCGTTTTGCATCCACTGAAAACAAAGATGTTAACAAATAAACTAGATAGTGTGCTGTATGCTTAGTGATATTTTAACAGTTGAGGTCTCGACTGGTCTTGAAATAAAATGCCGAGTCCTCAGCGTCCGAGACCGAGACAAGACCGAGACCAAATGCGGTCAGTCCGAGATGAGACCGAGACCATCAATAAATGGTCTCGAGACCGGTATCGAGACCAAGACCGATCTCGAGTACTACAACACTGTGTCACAATAACATTGCCAAAGCATCACAGCCTCACTGGACTCCAATCCTTCTATAGTGCTTTCTGCTTCCTTCACTGCCTTACAGCAGACATCCACACAGATCCTGCCGTCCACATAATGTAAAAGAAAAGAGCAACTTTACGTTCAAAAGAGGAGCTATAGGTCAGCAGCCAGATCTATATAAACTCTGCCATTGGATAACAACACAACCACTATACTTTGCTCCCCATAACCCAGAGGTCCTTACTGAAGGACTGCTGAGGTTTACAGAAGGGAACAGCAGTACTAAATGATGCTATATGCATATTTAAAGGAATGGGTAATGTATGGAATACATGAGTGTTTTCCTCGGTTTATATATTTCTACTGGGGGCATCAGATGGTGTAAATTCATGTCAATAGCCCCACTGAAAGTATTTAAACCGAGGAAAACATTGTCATGTTTACATACATATTTTACCAGCTTTATGTTGGACCATTAAATATGGTTAATAAGGTGGAATATTACAGGCTTACTGAAATGTACTGAATAATTAATAGTTGGGAATGTCAACTTTAACATGAGTCTTGCATGAAGAACCTACCTAAGTTGCTGAAGTGTGATTTTGATCCAGTCTAACACACAGTAGCAGCTCTTCAGGACATCAAGACTTTAACTTTTCCCTCATATTGTTGGTTTCAATCATTTAATTCACTGTCGATTCTAGAAGGGTGAATCACACTGATTTGACAGTGTGAGAGTCATCATTGTCTTGGTGAACAATGTTCAGGTTCTGTTTACGAAAGTCCTGGTACATTTTGTGTGCTGTATGTTTCCAACATCATGTTTCCACATGGGGTTTGAACGCAACACCATTCTGGTATCCTCTGACCAGAGTTTATTCTTCCAGGATTTTTCTGGCCTTTTCAAGTCTTCTGAATCAAACTTTTTTTGTTTGTTTTTTTTTTTTCCAACAGTAGAGTCTTTTGAGTGAGCAGTCATTGAGGTCATTCAAATTAAGAGCATTATGCATTGTTCTCATGGAAAAGCAGAACCTGCTAATTTGCAGTTTTTCAGAGGCTACCTTATCCTTTGTCAGAAATCAAATGAAAAATACCAGGCTGATTTATGGTGAAGTTATGCTCGTTCCACACCTGGAAGATGACCCTGCACGGGTACTCCAGTGCAACGGTACTGATTATCTGTGTAGTCTGCATGTTTTCAGCAATAAACTTCTGAAGGTCTTGGGGAAACCTGTTTGCTTTCTGTCCATTCAAGTCACTTCTTATAGAAATTTTTCCAAACGCCATCGACAAATTTCAATGATTTAAACTTCTACAGGTTTTTACAGTTCATTTTATTCATGTGTTTATTCTTTGGGTTTATATGGTGACATGGTGAAACTGTAACTAGTTGAGTAAGATTTATTGTCTTAACAAAAAAAAATTGTAAGCCCCTACATATGTCTTATACCACAGTACAGACATGTCTCAAAACTCAACATCTTTCAAAAACTTTCAACTTTAAAGCTTACTTGAAGTTTCTTTGCTGAAGGAGGCGAGTCATGAATGTAAAATGCCTTAAATCACCAAGACAAAAAAAAACAAACTTTTGTTTAGACTGTATAGTCCAAACTCCCAGCACTTTGAGACAAACAGAATCAACTTATAAACAGAAATATATCATAATATTAATTCAATTATATGGACAGTCAACTACAAATTGAAGTTTAATAGAGTGGTGTCCAGGTCCTGGATAAGGCCAAAATAGTATGTATGTACTACGGATGAGGGAACTGATCAAATTTGCTTCCAATTTTCAAACAAAACAAAAAGCCTTTCATGCCTCCAACAGTTGTGACTGTAATCTGCTCTAATTTCTAATCCAGTGAACACGTCTCTCATTTTATGAAAAATTTGATCTCTAATTTGACCAACTGAAATACTCTTTATGCCTCAAAGAACACAAAATGAGCTGAACTTGAAGTGCAGCAAGACACAATGACACCAAAACAACTCAGGTAAAAGTTATAAATACTAA